>NC_051402.1:20919252-20921752 GCF_015228065.2 Penaeus monodon
TATATATATATATATATATATATATATATATATATATATATATATATATATATATATATATATATATATATATATATGCTTTTTTTAAGATGGAAATCATGGATTATGATAGTAATAATGAAATCTATATGAATAACTATTGTAATGGCAATTGATATAACAGTGAGAATGATAATAACAACATCATTTCCAATAACAACAAGAACAACAACAATAACAGTAATCCCAATAACAATAACTGTAATGAAACTTCAGCTCCGATAAGGCTGCATTAATCCAAAAGCAATATTACAATGAGGATATTAATTCGTACTAATATTAAGACTGATGATGGCACTGCAATTGCTATCAAAGTTGAAAGCGGTTTTTCCTTTTTCTCTTTTTGGCGTTTGTTTTATTATCTTTTTGACATTATCACTGGGGATGTAGATTCATATCCTATATCATATATATATATCATATCCAATATTGCTGTTATAAATATTAATATTGTCACCTTATGACGATTCTCATTAGCATCATTTTCTCATCATTTTTATTATCATTTTTATTTTTATCATTGTTACTATCATTTTTGTTGTGTTGTTTTTATCATAATGATGATGATTATCATCATCATCATTATTAAATTATTGTCATTAATAATGTTATTATTATTATCATAATTTTCTTATTATTATTATTATCATTATTATCATTATTATTGGTGGTGGTGTTATCATCATTATTAAGATTATCCTCACCATTTTTGTTATCATTAGAATGATGATGATAATAATAGTAATGATAATATTAGAAATAATAATGATAATAAGGATGATTAATAATAATAATAATAATAATAATAATAATAATAATAATAATGATAATAATAATAATTATTATTATCATCATCATCATCATCATTATCATCATCATATCATCATAATAATAATAGTAATAATAATAAAGATAATAATAATAATAACAATAATAATAATAACAGTAATAATAATAATGATAGTAAAGATAATAATAATAATGATAATAAGATAATAATAATAATGATAATAATAATGATAATGATAATAATAATAATAATGATAATAATAATAATAATAATAATAATAATAATGATATTATTATTATTATTAATGATAAAATAATAATAACAATGGTAATCATTTTAATGGTAATGGCTATCATTATTATTGTTAGTATCATTATTACTATTGTCAGTATCATTACTATTACGATTATTATCATTACTTTTATTGATAATATCATTGTCACTATCTTTATCATTTTGTTTCCATATCTATTTTTACCTTTATTATCTTCTAGGGATATTGATGTTATCAATAGTATTATCATTATCGGCATTATCATTATCGTCATTATCATTATTATTATGATTTATCATTGTTATTGTCATGGTTGTTGCTATATAGATAGATAGATAGATAGATAGATAGATAGATAGATAGATAGATAGATAGATAGATAGATAGATATAGATATAGATATTGATATAGAGATATAATTTTTTCTTTTTTTAATCATTATCTATACCTCTTTACTCACCATCACTACCATTTTCACTTTCTTTCGTAACATCATTATCATTAATATATCCCGTATATATTTTTACCGTGACCATATCATAAAATGTCTACACAATTTGATAAAAATCACTACTTTTATCATTATCATCATGATTTTTACGTTCGGAGAAAAAAAATGATATTACAGGTGTGTGCCGCAGGTGTGAAGCGTTTGGGTGAAATGTCAAGTTGAAGCCCATTAATTTTGCAAACATTTGTGACCCTGGTAGTTCGTTAGTTTTTCTTCTTCTTCTTCTTCTTCTTCTTCTTCTTCTTCTTCTTCTTTCTTTCTTTCTTTCTTTCTTTCTTTCTTTCTTTATATTTTTTTTCTTTATTGTGTTTCGGTGCTTCGGATATATGATCCGTGATTATACTAATTTGTGGGAGATTAGAAAGAGAAGGAGAAGGAGAGAGATAGCGAGAGGGAGAGGTGTGGATAGATGAATAGATAGAGATAGAGAGAGAGGGGGGGTGAGAGAGAGAGAGAGAGAGAGAGAGAGAGAGAGAGAGAGAGTGAGTGAGAGAGAGAGAGAGAGACGAAGCCATAATATAGATGCAGCAGACACACAAGTAGACAGACAGAGATAGACGGACAGATAGATAGGCAAACAGATAGACAAACGGATCATGGATATAGAAGCTCCTCAATCTTTCGCTAATGTTATCAACCTCTCCACTCTACCCTCTTCCCTCCTCCCTCTCCCATCTATAATCTTATCTATTGACATACGTACTCGTGCTGGCGCCGACGTAATCAGCTGACCTTTGACCTTGCTTTACTGCTTCTTTGTTCATTCCTTGTGTGTCTGTCTACGTATAATGTGTATGTGTGTTAGGGATAGACAGAGAGATAGGTAGATGGAGCAATGTAGAGATACATACATACATACACACATACATTCATACGTACATGTATA
>NC_051402.1:20929254-20934558 GCF_015228065.2 Penaeus monodon
GATAGAATTTGAAGGTATATTATGTAGTTAGATAGACAGATAGAGATAGAAGATAGATAAAGAGAAAGATAGATAGTAGAGGGACAATAGATCCCAGACATATTGATAGATAACAGAGGTCTGTTTGTGGATCGGCAACATAAAATTATCTTTAAAAAGTCCTTGGCGATATCATGAAAAATCTCGCTTATAAAATTTATCTGTACGGATACAAAAAATTTTGACTATCAATATTTTACTTTTTTTTAGATTCAGTTTTATCCGTTCAAAATATAAGTGATAATCATTCGTTTTTTATTATTATTATCATTTGTTTTTGTTAGAAATTGTTATGTATAATAATATATATATTATATATATATATATAATTTTATATATATATATATATATATATATTACATACAATTTCAAAACAAAACAAATATAATAATAAAAAAACAGAATGATATATCACAAAATTTTTAGAATCGAATAAATCTAGAATCAAACAAAAAGAAAAATATTGATAGTAAAAATTTTCTGTTCCGTACAGATAAATTATATAACGAGTTTATCACTGATACGCCAAGGATTTGTTAAAGATAATATTTTTTCCCGATACACACAAACCAGTATCCACTTTTATCTATATATGTCTGGGGACTATCTGCCGTCTATCACATCTATTTCTCTCTTTTATCTATCTATCCTATCTGTCTATCTAACTACTAATATATTATCTATCTAATATCACAAGCGTCGGACTCAAGACTGTCACACGGAAATCTAAATTCGGGGGTTTCGAGTCCCCGACCGCCGCGTTGTTCCCTTGGGAAGGAACTTCACCTTGAGGCTATCTACCACTAGGTGGCCAAGCCACCCAAAGTCAAGTGCTGGCCCCAAGCCCGGAAAATAGGAGAATATACCTAAAATGTACCCCCGGGCATTTCCCCGGGAAAAAGGAAACTGGGACCCTCCACGTACTCACTCCAAGACTCACAACATAAAAACTAAAATTAAGTATCATGCTGGCCCACGGCGGCTCAGACATGAACCTACCTTTAAAAAAAATATATATCTACATATCTGTCTATCTGTCTTTTGTCTATCTTCCTGTTTCCTACCCTCTACTGTTTTCCGTTTATCTCCTGCTATCTCTGAATAAATTTTCTCATTTTAATGACCATACAAAATTTAATATATATAAGTATACCATATTACATCTATCCCTATCTTTCCCCATTTATAGGTTACAGTACTAAGCAGTTTTTATCACACATGTACAGTATCTGAATAACATTATAGTCTGTACTAAAAGGAAAAAATACGAAACTCCCTTTTACTCTGAGAAAACAGGTATTCGTTATGTAAAAACTAAAAACGTGGGAAAGGGCATGGGTTCAGTAAAAAGCGGGTTTATATATCTATTGCTTCTGTCGGGGTATCTAGTTAGCTTCCACCCTTTTCATATGTCTGTTTATCTTATGCTACACAAAACTATATAGTGCTTAGTATATCCATATCCATGTATTTTTTTCTATACTCTATCATCATCTACTTATCTAATATCTATCTGCATACTTCTATCTATTATTTTCTACCTATCATTTTTTATCTCCCTTTTTTATCTATTTATATCTCTGTTGGTCTATAACACTATACTGTACTTTGAATTATGGTGTATGTTGTATTATTCACATTGCCCATCTCCCTATCTCTCGTCTATCCCTAACCACATACACATTAACGTAGACAGACACACAAGGAAAGAACAAAAAGCAGTAAAGAAAGGTCAAAGGTCCTGATTACGTCGGCGCCAGCAGAGGGTATTGTCAAAGATAAGTTTATAGATGGGAGGGGAGGAGGGAAGAGGGTAAGGGAGAGGTTGAAAAACATTGCGAAAGATTAAAGGATTTCTATATCCATGATCCGTTTGTCTACTGTTTTTCCTATCATCTGCCGTCACTTGTCGTCTACTTTTGTTCTGCTGCATCTTATTTTTGGCTTCGTCCTCTCTCTCTCTCCACTCACTTTTCTCTCTCTCTCTCTCTCTCTTCTTCTCTCTCTCTCCCCCCCCCTCTCTCTCTACTCTATCTATTCATCTATCCAACCTCTCCCCCTCGCTTTCTCCCTTCTCCTTCTCTTTCTAATCCCCAAATTTGTATAATCACGGGTCAATTCCGAAGCACCGAAAACAAAAAGAAAAAAAAAAATTTAAAAAAAGAAAAAAAAAGAAAGAAAAAAAGAAAAAAGAAAAGAAGAAGAAAAAAGAAAAAAGAAGAAGAAGAAGAAAAATAAAGAACCCAGGGTCACAAATGTTTGCAAAAATTAATGGGGTTCAATTGACTTTTTACCCAACCTTCACACCTCGGCACAACCCCGTAATATCTTTTTTTTTCCGAAATAAAAAACATGATGTAATGAAAAAGTAGTGATTTTTTTCAAATTTTGTAGACATTTTTTGATATGGGCACGGTAAAAATATATACGGGGTATATTAATGATAATGATTTTAGAAAGAAAGTGAAAAAAGGTAGTGATGGGGAGTAAAGAGGGGTAGATAATGATTAAAAAAGAAAAAATATATCTCTATATCAATATCTATTCATATCTTTTTATCATCTATCTATCTATCTATTATCTATCTATCTATCTATCTACTACTATCATCTATCTATATAAAAACCATGACAATAACATTAAATCATAATAAAATGATAATGACGAAATGATAAGCCTAAAAATAATACATTATAACATCAATACCCTAAAGATAATAAAGGTAAAAATAGATATGGAAAAAAAATATAAAGATAGTGCAATGTATTATCAATAAAAAATGATAATAATCGTAATAGTAAAGATACTGACAATATAATAATGAACTAACAATAATAAAGTAGCCCTTTCCCTTAAAATGATTACCATTGTTTATTATTTTTATTAATAATAATAATAAATCATTATTATTATTATTTTATTATTTTTATTATCATTTTTATTATTTTTATCATTTCATTATATTTCATTTTTTATTATTATTTTTTTAAACATTATTATTATTATTATTATATTTTTAAAATTTTTATTATTATTATTTTGTTTTTATTTTTATCATTTTTATTTTTATTACTTTTTTTTATTATTTTATTACTATTATTATTATTTTATTTTTATTTTTTATTATTTTTACATTTTTTTATGGAAAGATGATATAATAGATTTGTGATGATAATAATAATTTATTATTATTATTCATTATTATTATTATTATTATTAATAATGTAATAAAAATGATATTATTATTATTATTATTATTATTATTATTATTATTATTATTATTATTATTATTATTATTATTATTATTATCATCCTTATTATCATTATTATTTCTAATATTATCATTACTATTATTATCATCATCATTCTAATGATAACAAAAATGGTGAGGATAATCTTAATAATGATGATAACACCACCACCAATAATAATGATAATAATGATAATAATAATAATAAGAAAAATTATGATAATAATAATAACAATAATAATGACAATAATAATAATGATGATGATGATAATCATCATCATTATGATAAAAACAACAACAACAAAAAATGATAGTAACAATGATAAAAATAAAAATGATAATAATAATGATGATGAAAATGATGCTAATGAGAATCGTCATAAGGTGACAATATTAATATTTATAACAGCAATATTGGATATGATATATATATATGATATAGGATATGAATCTACATCCCCAGTGATAATGTCAAGAAGATAATAAAACAAACGCCAAAAAAGAGAAAAAGGAAAAACCGCTTTCAACTTTGATAGCAATTGCAGTGCCATCATCAGTCTTAATATTAGTACGATATTAATATCCTCATTGTAATATTGCTTTTGGATTAATGCAGCCTTATCGGAGCTGAAGTTTCATTACAGTTATTGTTATTGGGATTACTGTTATTGTTGTTGTTCTTGTTGTTATTGGAAATGATGTTGTTATTATCATTCTCACTGTTATATCAATTGCCATTACAATAGTTATTCATATAGATTTCATTATTACTATCATAATCCATGATGTTCCATCTTAAAAAAAGCATATATATATATATATATATATATATATATATATATATATATATATATATATATATATATATATATATATATATATATATATATATGTGTATGTATGTATGTAATATATATATATATATATATATATATATATATATATATATATATATATATATATATATATATATATATATATATATATATATATATATATATATCATCTTGATAATACCACAGAAAAAATACCTTAACAAAAATAATGATAGATGAGACAGTGGGACTAGAGATGTAATCCAGAAAGATTTTGAAAATGTTGCCTCAACTTTCACTTGATACTATAAATACAATTTCATGATGCTTTTCCATCATCGTTGCAATGATATCATGAATCAATCGAGAATCGTTGCAATACTATCTGATATACATGATCAATATTGCTGGTCCATAACCCTACTATTTATTCAAAGCATAATCATCATTATTTTTCCTCATAATCATTTCCAGCAGCTAAACCCCAGATTAGAACGCCAGATGTAAGAATGGAGAATTTATAGTTAGATTTCAAACCAGCTTCACGCACCAATTAGGAGTGAAGGCTTAAGTCCAATTATCTCGTTCAACGCTAAAGTTTGCCTGTTTGTGTGTGTTTACATATGCGTATAATGGCTTATCTGGGTTTAGGTATGACGTTTAACTGTTATGATAATGATAACGATGATAATGGCAGTAGGGGTAATTGTGGTAATAATGATGATAATAACTACGATAACAATAATGTTAATGATAAACATAAAAAAAAAAAAATTATTATGATGGTAATAATTATGATAATAATAACAATAATGGGAATAAGTAATAATGATAATGAAAATGATAATAAAATAATAGTAATAATAATAATTATAATAATAATAATATTAATAATAACAATAATAATAATGATAATAATGATAATAATAATAATAATAATAATAATAATAATAATAATGAAGGTAATACGCCCCCCTCAAAAAATAGATATGATGATGTTAGTGATAATACAGAATGATAATGGAAAATGATATTAATGATAATAATGATAATGATAATCGCAACAGTAATAGTAATGAAAATAATAAAAATAATATAAATATATAATACATAATAAAATAATATAATAATAATAATAATATATAATAATAATATAATAATATATAATAATATACTAATAATAATATAATAATAATAATA
>NC_051402.1:20939658-20942418 GCF_015228065.2 Penaeus monodon
CTAGGTATATATACTTGTCCACTACATCTAGCGCTTCGCCTTGTACTTGTATCTGTTCGGACTGAACTCTACTGTTGAATATGATCCTAGTCTTTTTCTTGTTCATCCGGAGTCCGATTTTCAGACTTTCTCTATTCAGATCATTTATTAGTTGCTCCATTTCATTTGCAGATTCACTAAAGAGAACAATATCATCCGCAAATCTTAGATTGTTTAGATATTCGTCTCCTATCTTGATACCCTTTCCGTTCCACTCTAGGTTTTTTAATATTTCCTCAAGACAAGCTGTAAACAGTTTTGGTGAGATGGTATCGTCCTGTCTAACTTCTTCTTTTTTTAAGTACCCTGTCCTACAAGAACGTTGGCGATCATGGATTTCCATGATTTTCTTGGCAATTTAGAGCGGTGGTTTGCCGTTGCCTTCCACCCGGTGTTTTTATCGAGTCACCATCTCTATTTACCCGGGACCGGCACTAACACCTTTTTTAATTGGTATTTTGTCGGTTTCGGAGTGGAGCTTGATGGTTGCTGTCCCATCTTTGTACATATCTTCCAGTATTTTACAATATACCTCCTCTACTCCCTGTTTTCGGATAGCTTCTAGTACTGCTGGTGTCTCTACAGAGTCAAATGCCTTTTCGTAATCGATGAATGCCATACACAGGGGTTTCCTATATTCGTTTATTTTTTCCTTTATTTGGGTGAGCGTGTGGATGTGGTCTGTTGCTGAGAATCCACTGCAAAAGCCTGCTTGTTCTCTAGGCTGGTTAGAATCCAGACGGTCAGAGATGCGGGTTGTGGTGAATTTTGTGAATAATTTGTAAGTAGGTGAAAGGAGGCTTATTGGTCGGTAGTTTTTTAGATCATTTCCGTCCCCTTTTTTATGTATCAAAATAATTGTTGCATTTTTCCAGGCTTTCGGAGTTTTCCCGTTGATAAGGCATTTGTTAAAAAGATTGTCTAGTTTCACTGTTGCAATTTCTCCTGCATATATTATAAGGTCTATACTAATTCCATCTTCCCCGGTGTTTTCCCCCTCTTTATGCCTTTAAGCGCTCGTTTTATTTCTTCTGTTGTGATGCTAGGTACGTCTCTAGTTACCGCATGCGCTTCTATCCATGGCTGTTCATTTGAGTTGGTTTAGATCCCTGTAAAAGTCCTCCACTATTCTTATAATTTCATTCTTATTGTATGTTTCTTCTCCATTTGGTTTCTTTAATGCATACAATTAATTTCTCCCTATACCGAGTCTCCTTTTAACTGTTTTCATACTAGTACCTGAGATCACTGTTTCATTTATTATTTGGGTATTGAATTTCCATACATCTTCCCTCTTCTTTTTATTTATAGTCTTTGTTAGTTCGGCTAATTCTATCTTGTCCCTGATTGACGATATTTTCATGACCCTACGTTTTTGCATAAGCTCCTTAGTTTCTACCGAGAACTTGTTGGAGCTTTGCTTGACGTTCTTACCGCCTACTTCTAGTGCAGATTTCTTTATTATGTCATTGAACTGTTTGTTGATTTGGTCAATGTTGAGATCTTCGTCGCTGAGAAGTGAATATCTATTTTGGATGTTAAGGTTAAATTCTGTCGCTCTGGTCTTCAAGTTAGCTAAATTTGGCTGTGGTTTTCGTATGAGTTTACTCCTTTCCCTTCTGAGGTGTAATTTAATTTGGCCTCTGACCATTCTATGGTCGCTGCCAACATTTACTTTATTAATAACTTCCACATTTTTTACTGAGTCAATTTCGTTTTTGATGTCAGATGGCGACTTCCAAGTCGACTTCCGCTCTAGTCTTTTTTCGAAGAATGTATTCACGAGTTTGAGTGATCGAGCCTCCGCAAAATCAATTAGCATTTGTTCCCTCTCATTCCTAGTACCTATTCCGTGATTCCCTATTGCGGTTTCTCCTACTGTCTTTTTACCTATTTTTGCATTAAAATCTCCCATTATTATTGTGAAATGGGTTTTTACTCTCTCGCTGGCTAAATGAACATCTTCATAGAAGCTCTCTATTTCTTCATCACTGTGGCTGCAGGTTGGAGCATAGACTTGAACAATCTTTAAGTTGTACCTGTTGTTTAGTTTTATTGTTACTGAAACCTTATATACATATATTATATATATACATATATATATATATATATATATATATATATATATATATATATATATAATATATGTATATACATACAAATATATACATATAAACACACACATATAAAGTACATATATATATATATATATATATATATATATATATATATATATATATATATATATATATATATATATATGTATGTATGTATGTATGTATGAGTATGAATATATATATATATATATATATATATATATATATATATATATATATATATATATATATATATTATATATTAAGATATATATATATATAATTGACATATATAATATATATATATATATATATATATATATATTATATATATATATATATAATATATATATATATATATAATTTATATGTGTGTGTGTATGTATATATTTGTATGTATACATATACATACATGTATATATATACATAAATATATATATATATATATATATATATATATATATTATATAATATATATATATATTATATATATATATTATGTGTGTGTGTATATGATTAGTATATATATATATATATATATATATATATATATATATATATATATTATATATATATATATATATTATAGTTTGTGTGTGTGTGTGTGTGTGTGTGTGTGATATTT
>NC_051402.1:20955018-20960018 GCF_015228065.2 Penaeus monodon
CTTTCTGTCTATCTGTATGTCTGTCTATCAACTTGTTTAACTATTTATCTGTCAAGCTATGTATTTCTGTATATATTTAGACGTGTAAGTATATTCCTCTCTCTCTCTCTCTCCCAAGTCAGTGCTGGTCCCAAGCCCGGAGAAATAGAGAGAATGATTACCTAAAAGGTAACACCGGCACTCTCCGTGGAAAAGGAACTGGGGACCCTACCACGTACTCACTCCAAGAGCATTACAACATGAAAACTACAATTAAGTATCATGCTGCGACCACGGCGGCTCAAAAAAAAAAAAAAAAAAAAAAAAAATAATAAAAAAAAATAAAATATATATATATATATATATATATATATATATATATATATATATATATATATATATATATATACATTTCTATATTTCTCAACCTATTTATCTATCCATCATTCTATCTGTTATATCTATCCTCTATATATCTACATCACTATTTATCCACCTAATTATCGAGTGATAGGCGGCTTCGAGTATATGTGCTTCGGGCAATGTGCAATGCTTTTCTTGTTGCTGTCACTGTCACTGCTGTGCACCAGCTCTGCAATGGTCGTGGTCATGTTAGCCGCCGTTTCTTCATTATTCATATTTTGCTCATTTTATATTATTCGTTTGAAAATTATTATTATTCCTCTATTTCCTCTTTTTTGTCTTTCCCTGTCTCTTCTTCTTCCTCCTTCTCCTCCTCCTCCTCCTTTTCTTCTTTTTGTTCTTCTTCTTCTTCTTCTTCTTCTGCTTCTTCTTCATCTGCTTCTTCCTCGTTTTCTTTTTCTTTTTCTTCGTCCTCTTCTTCTTTCTTCTTCTTCTTCTTCTTCTTCTTTTGCTACTACTTTTACTTCTCCTTCCCCTTCTCCTCCTGCTCCTCCTCCTCAATTTCTTTTTTCTTCTGTCTACCTGTCTCTCCCTCTCTCTTTCTCTCTTCTATCCATCTGTTTATCCATCTATCTATCTACCACTCTATCTATCTCTCATCTGCCTCATTTCACGCACATTCGCTCATCTTTCCCCTCATTTTCCTACCTGCGCTCCCCTCACCCTCCCCTCTCTTCATTTTCCCTCTCCCTCTTCCAATCTCGTCACACATCCCTAGGCGATGCAAGGCCCCCCCCCCCCCTCCTCTCACTCGCTTTTTATTATATCTCTACTCTCTATCTTCTCTCCCTCTCTTCCCTCTTCCTTCTCCCCTTTTTCTTTTCCCTTCTCGTTTCTTATTCTCCTTTTCCTTACTTCCCCTTCTGCTCTCCTTGTCCCTTTTCCTCTTCTTCCTTGTCCTCTTATACCACATTTCAATTTTCACTCTATATTTCCTTCGTTCATTCTCCCCTTTCTCATTCTTCTCTATTCTGTCCTTCTCATCCTCTTCCCCTCTCTTTCCTCCTCCCAAATCCTTCTTAACCATTTTCCCTTCTTCCTTTTCCTTCTCCCTCTCCCCCTTTCTATCTTCCAATTCCAAACCAGTCTTCTTATCATCCTACCTTTCTACAATCCTCTTCCTTCATCTCCGTCTTTCTCCACCATCCTTTTTCATCCTCGCAACCAACCTTCCTCACCATACTTCCTTACCATCCATCACCACCGCTTACCTTTCCCTGCATGCATACACACACAAACACACACACACACACACACACACACACAAACACACATATATATACATGTGTGTGTGTGTGCGTGTGTGTGCGTGTGTGTGTGTGTGTGTGTGTGTGTGTGTGTGTGTGTGTGTGTGTGTGTGTGTGTGTGTGTGTGTGTGTTCCCTATTCTCCCCACCATCCTTCCCCGTGCTTTCCCATCCCCCCCTATTCCTCCCTGCCACCCTTCCCTATTCTCCCCTCCCCATCCTTTCCCCACCTTTCTCTATTCTTCCTTTTCCTTCCCCCGCCTTCCCCCTCCTTCCCCCTTCTTCCCTCCCGCCCTTCCCCATCCTCCCCCATCCTCCCCTTGGACTAAAGTATGTCCCGCACGCCTTGAGGGATTTGTATCGCATCTCCTTCGGTAACATATTCAATCCCCTTCAGCGGCCGCGGGGACTCCCTCGGGAATGGCAAGGTCTGGAAAGAGGCGGGGGAAGGGGGGAAGGGAAGGGGGAGGGGCGAGGTGGGCTAGAGGGGGCTAGGAGATGGGGGGAGGGGTTGGATAGGGGCTCTAGGGGGTCATGGAAGGGATAGGAGTGGGTAGGGTGGGTCGCATGGTAGGGGAGAAGGGGTGATGGGGTGATAGAGAAGGGGTTGGAGTGGGTTGGGGAGGGATTAAATGGGTCGGGGGATGGGGGAGGGGGGAGGGAGGGAGTGGAACAAGGGTGTGGGTGAGTGGGGGGGTGGAGGGTTAGTCGTAAGCCTTGTTGAGGTCGTGTTTACTCCGGCTGCGATGAGGGGATATAGTAGTGGTGGTAGTAACATTAGTAATAGTAATAGCAGCGGTAGTAGTGGCACTGCTAGTTGTAGTAGAAGAAGGAGGAGGAGAAGGAAAAGGAGGAGGAGGGGGAAGAGGAGGAGGAGAAGGAGAAGAACATAGAGGAGAAGGAGAGGAAGAAGGAGAGGGAGGAGGATGAGATGTAATAATGGTAGCAAATAAAATTAATGATGAATATGACCAAGAGGTATACAAGCAATCGCCCCCCCCCCCCGCCCCATTCTCTTGCGCCACCGTCATTTCTAAAAACTTTTCAGCAAGAAGAAAAAACAGAATGAAATATCAAGCAGTAAACAGTGTAAGATAAGTGTGTTTGTTCGCAGTTTAAGAAGTTCAAAGTGTTCATAAGTGGAGGTGGAGTTAAACTTGTCACAAATTTGATACTTTACTGAATTTGAAACTATAAGCAGTCTGAAAGAGTTTGAATGAAGACAAATTTATATATATTTAAGTCACATGGTGGCTTCTTGATCAAGGAACAGAGAACACCTTATGTGTAAATGGAGATGTCTAGAGGTTTATGATGTTTACAAGGATGAAAAACTGAATTATGGAACATAGCGATCTTCTGAATATCGATAACGATAGCAATTATCGATAGTATATAGTGAACAAGACAGAGCAATATATACATACATATATATATATATATATATATATATATATATATATATATATATATATATATATATATATATATATATATATATATATATATATATATACATACACACACACACACACACACACACACACACACACAGACACACACACACACACACACACACACACACACACACACATTCCCGTGAACAGTAAGAGCGAACCAGTGTGTTCTCCGGCCAAGCTCCTCCGCGCGACGAGGCACCTGGCCGAAGACTTTTGGGCGAAGGGCCGTTCAAGCAGGGCAAGGCTGGAGGCGAGTGATCTGTGTCGCGAGAAGACCAGGGAGGTCGCTACAGTCAGTGGTAGTGTAGTGTTTTTTGGGTTCGAAAGGGGAGGAAGGGAGAGGGGAAAAAGGAAGTGGTAGTTTGAAGAGTGAGTGATGTTTTGGAAAGAGGAAGATTTCAAGAAGGTGGAGGGGAGATGGGGAAAAAAGGTGAAGAAGAAGAGGAAGATTTGAAGAAGGAGGAAGGGAAGATGGAGAAAAAGGTGAAGAAGAAGAGGAAGATTTCAAGAAGGAGGAAGGGAAGATGGGGGGAAAAAGGTGAAGAAGATGAGGAAGAAAAAAGAAAAAAAGAAAACGCAAAGATTAAATTACAAACCTAAAGCAGTATTTGACCTGAGACTGAAGCAAACATAACCATATTATATAAGGTGTTGAAATGAATAAAAAATATAGAAGAAAGGTAAAGAGGCGATTGATTTAATTGTTTCATTGTTCTTTCCTATGCTCTCATTTATTCTAGATTCTACTCCTTTCCTTTCATTCTTCCCTTTATTGTTGTTTTTCTTCTTAATCCTCTTTCTTATTTCGCCTTCTCCTTCTCCTTTTCCTTCTCCTCTTTCTCCTCCTTCTCCTTCTCCTTGTTCTTCATTCTTCTTGTTTTTATTCTTATTTTTACTCTGTTTTCTTCTTAATCCCCTTTCCTATTTCGCCTTCTCCTCCTCCTCCTCCTCTTCTTACTCCTCCTTCTCCTTCTCCTTTTTCTTCTTCTCCTCCTCCTCTTACTCCTCCTTCTCCTTCTCCTTGTTCTTCTTTCTTCTTATTTTTATCTTTATTCTTCTACTTTTTCGTCTTCTTCTTATCCATCTCCTCCTCCCTTCCCTTCCTCCTCCGCCCCCTTCTTCTTCTACTTCTTCTTCCTTCTGTCTTCTTCTTCTTCTTCTTCTTCTTTTTCTCCTTTTTCTTTTTCTTCTTCTTTCTTCTTCTTCTTCTTCTTTTCTCCTTTGTTTCATTCTCATTCATCATCTTCACTTTCGTTTTCTTGCTTTACTTCTGTTAACGATGCTTCTTGTTTCTCAAAGATGATGCAAGACATTTAAACGCTCAAGTTAAGAACAAGAATAATAATAAGAGACGGAAAATAGAGAAAGAAAGAAAGAAAGAAAAGCAGAGAAGAAGAACAACAAGAAAAGACAAGAAAGAGAAAAAAGAAAAAGGAGAAGAAGAGGAGAAGAAGAAGAAGAAGAAGAAAAAAAAGGAAAAGAAGATAAAGAAAAAGAAGAACAAGAACAAGAACAAGAAGAAAAAGAAGAAAAAGAAGAGGAAAAAGAAGAAGAAGAAGAAGAAGAAGAAGAAGAAGGTAATGATGATAAAGAAGGAGAAAACGCACACGAATGACCGACTCAACTAAGAACAGACAGTACAAAAACCAGACAACCGTATAAGCCGTCAGAAGACCGAAGATCCTCGTAAGATTAGTAAAACGAAATTAAGTTAACTAGTAACGAAAACAAGTAAAAAAAGAAGAGAAAGAAAAAAAGAAGAGGAGAAAGAAGAAAAAAAAAAAAACGAAAGGTTTGTGATAAGAGGTGAAACGCTCTTACTGACCTTTTCCCTTCACCCTCTCTTCTCACCCTCCCCCCTTCTTCTGCCTTCTGCACAGAATATCGCCCTC
>NC_051402.1:20970018-20972518 GCF_015228065.2 Penaeus monodon
TTTGACACGACCTTTTATAATCTCCAATTCAAACTAAAATTACATCTTATTGCAACACAAACTATTCCTTTAACTTTTCCCTAAGAAAATAGATGTGTTTCCTTCAAGAACCACAAACTTTGGACATATTTTCTTACAAAAGTTTTCAAAGAAAGCAAGAAGTATATCTTCTACGCGCCAGTCCAACAAATGCAAATAGACAAATAAGATAGATAAATATGTATGTATGTATGTAAATGACTCTATAAATAAATAAACAAAAGAATACATAAATCATAGACGGCAGAGTACAAACATGGCGGCCCGAGATTTCCCTTTTCCACACGCTCCAGTTGCTGAATTCCACACACAAAAAAATATATAACAAAAAATGCATACATATTACCCTTCAACCTGACATAAGTGCAGATATTTTACCCTCTAAAACCATGATTGGTCCGACACCGGCACTGAATGGGACCAAATAAAGCTACATTCAGTAGTTGGGGTTTTATAAATGCGTTCGATCCCCCGCGTTAGGGATTCGAACACCTTCAGTCGGTCGTATTAATGGAGTTCGCGCCAAAAGGTGAAGCCTTCCGCCTAGTCTGGAACGATGCTCGTTTGTTTTAAGGAGAACCGATTTACTATGTTCTTCCGGCGAATATTCTGTCATAAAGGGAAGTTCCTAAGTTTTTTTTTTTTCTTAAAGCGTAGCGGATTTGTAAAAGAAATTATAACATTATCTAAATCTTTGGTTTTTGTATGTCTGTCCATTTATGTAATCACATATTTATATGTCTCTCTTATTTATCTATATTTAGATATAATTACAGATTTCTCTCATCTGCCTTTACAAACATAATCCATTGAAAAAATCGAAATAGTCTTCTAAAAATCAAAGTTAAAAAAAAAGTGAAAAAAAAAAACACGATAATGTTCGGAATATTGATTAGAATAACAATATTCCATTTAGACCGTTTGCGAAATCCATTGATTGGCTGAGCGGATCACAGATACAAAGGCTGGTTAATTGTACTATTAATCGGAAATTCAAAAGGCATCGTGTTCCCATAATCCTTTTCTGTGCGTGAGTATTGGGTTTTCTGACACTCTAACCATTGATTGGCCGGGAGTGCAAGGCCTCAACTTCCATAAAAAAAAGATAAGTGTCTCTTTCATTACTATAGCTGATAATCCGGTACTAACACTGAAACACAAGCTCTTTAATGACGGTAACGCATCAAACTGCTACTTCACTTTTAGCATTGCTATGTAAAGATTTTTCACTTCCACTCACTTCGGATGCGTGAAGAGAGCGTGACCTCTGTTGGATGCCTTTGAAAGCTGGAGTGTGTGGGTGTGTGAGGGAGAGGGGGGGGGGGGTAGAATGGTGGGTGTGTTTTATTATAGCAATTATAATGATATTAGTGACAGTAATAAGCATCGTTATTATCATCATTATTATTATTATCATCATCATCAACATCATCATCATCATTATCATCAGCAGCAGCAGCATTATTATCATCATCTTCATCATCATTATCATCATCATCATCATCATCATCATTGCTATCATTATCATCATTATCATTACAGTTACATATATGTAATTAATATATTACATTATAATAATATATAATAATAATGAAATAATAAAATAATAATAATAATAACAGTGTAAATAATAATAATAGCAATTATAATGATTACGATAAAAAATAATAACAAAGTTATAAGAGTAATGATAATGATAATAATAGTGATAATAATTATAATGATGATGATGATGATAATAATAATAATAATAATAATAATAATAATAATAATAATAATGACGGTAATCAAAATAGTCAATAATAGTAATAATGATAATGATAATAATGACAGTGATAATGACAAAGATAATGATAGTGATAGTGATATTTATGATGGTAATGCTTATTAATGATAATAAATATAATAGTGTTAATGTTGATAATAATAACATTATGGTAATAATGATAATAATAAATATAGTAATAACAGTAATGGTAATAAATATAGAACTATAATAATTATGAAAACATAAAAAAATAACTATAATAATTATGAAAATATAAAAAAATAACTATAATAATTAGTATAATAAGGATAATAATGAACATAATATATAATAAGGATAATAATGAATAATAATAGTAATAATGATAATAATAATAATAATAATAATAAAATAACAATAATAATAATAATAATAATAATAATAATAATAATAATAATAATAATAATAATAATAGTGATAAGAGTTAAATACACGAACATGATAAAATAAAAAACATGCATATAGTCAAAAACCCGCCCACTACATCCGGGAACCAGCTCACTCGCCGAGGGTGTCACTCTTTCGAAGGGATTTTAGCTGAGTATGACAAGTGTGAAAGAGAGAGCCATGCAGCCGACTCACGCCGACTCTTTCTCTATTCAGCTCAAATCCGCCTGCAATAAACTCAATAGTATTTTCAGGTGTGCTTTGGAA
>NC_051402.1:21017518-21020018 GCF_015228065.2 Penaeus monodon
TTTTTGCTCGCCAAGGACACAGCCGGTGGTGTTTACGATGTCATAAAAGGTGATAATTGCTTGACGGAGTTTATAGTCGTTCTTTGGGAGGGAAGCAGAGGTGGGGAGGCGGAAGGACGGGAGGATGGAAAAGCAGGAGGGAGGGAGCGAGAGAAGGAAGATAGGGGGAAATGAGGAAAGAGGAGGGAGTAGGCGGTAGGGGGAAGGATGTAGGAGGAAGGAAGGACAAGGAGGAAGGAGAAAATGGAAGGGGAAGAGAGGAGGAGGAAGGATGGGGAGAACGAGGAAGGAGGAGAGAAGTAGAATGAAAGGGGATAGAGGAAGGAGGAGGAAATGCGCGGGATGATAGAGCAGGAATGAGGAAAAAAAAAGAGGATGAGAGCTGGAAGGGAGTTCGAGAAGAGGATGGGGGAGGTTAGAAGAAGAGGGGAATGAGAGAAGATGAAGAGAGAGAGAAGAGGGGTAATAGAGAGAGAGTAATGAACGAAGGAGTAAGATGAGGGGGAAGGAGGGGAGAAAGAAGGTGGAAAGAGAAGAGGAAATATATCATTCTCTATATCATATGTGGGTAAATTATCTAATTTCTGCTTTGTCCTACTTTTTCTTTATTGTCTTTTACTCGCTTTTCTTTTCAATTTTTTCCTCTTTGCTATGTTTGTTTTTTCCTATCACCACCAGAGAGAGAGAGAGAGAGAGAAGAGGATGCGGGAGAGCGGGATCCGAGTCAAGATGAGGAGGAGAGGAAGGATGGACGAGAGAGAGTAGAGAGGAGAGACGATTGATTGATGGCTTAGACGAGAGGAGAATGGAGAGCCAGGAGAGGAGATAGATAGAGAGATGAGATGAGACGACGAGAGAGGAGAGGAGACAGGAGAGAAGGAAGAGAGAGAGATGAGAGGGGAGGGAGAGTAAGAGAGAGAGAGAGAGAGGATGAGAGAGAGAGAGAGGAGAGAGAGAGAGGAGGAGGGAGAGTAGAGAGAGAGAGCAAGAGAGATGAGAGGCGAGGGAGGGAGGAGGAAGGGAGGGAGGGAGGAGGGAGGGAGGGAGGGAGGGAGGGAGGGGGAGGCGAGGGAGGAAGAAAGAAGGAGGAGAGAGGAAGAAGACTGAGGAGGAAGGAGAGAGGAGAGAGAGAGACGAAGAGACTGGAGAGAGAGAGATGAGGAGGAGAGAGATGAGAGAGTGACGAGAGACACGAGAGAAGTGGAGACATGGAGAGGAGGAGAGAGTGAGGAGAGAGAGGGATGGAGAGTAGAGAGAGAGGAGAGAGAGAGAGGGAGGTGAGATGAGAGATGGCTGAGGAGACAAGAGAAGGAGAGAGTAGAAGAGAGAGAAGAGATGAGGAGGAAAGAAGAGATGGTGGAGAGAGGAGAGCGATGACCCGACGAGACGAGAAAAGAAGATGAGAGAGAGACGAGAGATGGAGGAGAGACGGGAGGAGGGAGGACGGAAGGGAGGGAGGGAGAGAAGAGAGAGGAGAGAGATGAATGAGAGGAGAGGGAGAGAGAGAGAGACTGAGAGAGACGAAGAGAGAGAGAGAGAGAGAGAGAAGAGAGAGAGAGAGAGAGAGAGAGAGAAGAGAGAGAGAGAGGCGGGAGAGTAAGAGAGAGAGAGAGAGAGAGGAGATAGAGAGGAGAGAGAGATCGGGGGGTGAGGAGAGAGAGAGAGAGAGAGCTTGAGAGAGAGAGGGAGGGAGGGAGGGCAGGGAAGAGAGTGAGGGAGGAAGGGATGAAGGGAGGGAGGGAGGGAGGGAGGGAGGGAGGAAGGGAGGGAGGGAGGGAGCGGAGAGAGAGGAGAGAGTGGGAGAGAGAGATCGAGAGAGAGAGAGATAGAGAGGGAGGGAGAGTAAGGAGAGGAGAGAGAGGAGAGAGAGAGAGAGAGATTAGAGATAGAGACGACGATGGGAGACGGGAGAACGAGAGAGAGACGAGAGACCGATCTGGGGGGCGGGGGGGGGATGATGAGGAGGAGAGAGAGAGCAAGAGAGGGAGAGAGAGTAAAAGAGAGACGAGGAGATGAGAGAGAGACGCGAGACGAGGAGAGAAGAGACGAGATGAGAGAGGAGGAGAAGAGAGAGATGGAGAAGATGAGAGAGAGAGGGACGAGAGGGAGAGAGAAGGCGAGAGTAAGAAGAGAGAGAGAAGAGAGAGAGGGAGGGAGGGAGGGAGCGGAAGGGAGGGGGGAGGGAGGGAAGGGAGGGAGGGGTCCGAGGGAGGGAGGGAGAGAGAAAGAGAGAGAGTAGAGAGAGAAGAGCGATGAGAGAGAGAGAGAATAGAAGCGAGAGAGATGAAGAGAGAGAGAGAGAGAGAGATGGTAGACTGTAGGGAGGGGAGGGAGGGAGGGAGAGGAGAGAGAGGGAGGGAGGGGGAGGGATGGAGGGAGGGAAAGGGAGGGAGGGAGGAGGGAGGGAGGGAGGGAGGGAGGACGGGTTAGGGAGGGAGGAGGGGAGAGAGAGAGAGAAGAGAGAGGAAAGAGAGGATAGAGAGAGAGAGGAGAGAGAGGA
>NC_051402.1:21070018-21075018 GCF_015228065.2 Penaeus monodon
ATATATATATATATATATATATATATATATATATATATATATATATATATATGTAGCAAAGGGTAGTGTGTGTGTGTGTGTGTGTGTGTGTGTGTGTGTGTGTGTGTGTGTGTGTGTGTGTGTGTGTGTGTGTGTGTGTGTGTGTATATATATTATATATTTTATGTATTAGATAGATAGATAGATAGATAGATAGATAGATAGATATAGATATCTGTGTGTTGTGTGTGTGTGTGTGTGTGTGTGTGTGTGTGTGTGTGTGTGTGTGTGTGTGTGTGTGTGCGTGTGTACATATATGTATGAATGTACGTATGTATGTATCTGAGAGTTTTTAATAGACCATGAAATGGACATTTCGTCCATTCATTTAAATCCCCCCTTAGCCGACCCCCCCCCCTCCAACCCTCAATTTCCTCTTAAGATTTTGAATAATTTGGCTGAATGCTGATGAGACAACAGTTTAGCCTGTCTGTCTGTCTGTATGCTCCTCTCTGTGTCTTATTGTGGTCTTCCTCTTCGTCTGTCTGCCTACCTGTCTGTCTGTGTCTTTGGGTTTCTGTTCGACTGCCTGCCTGTCTGAATGGGCGTGTCTTTGCATGTGTGCGTGTACTGCTGCTTGCTTGTTTATTTACTAGCTCGTCTTGAGGTGATTCTAGCTCCGCAAGCTCTCTATCACCTCCCCCCCCCTCCTCCCGTCGTACCTCCCCTCTCCCCTCTCCTTCTCCCCTCTCTCACCACCCTTACCCCCCCTCTCTGGTCTCAACACGCCACGCTAAATCCATTCTTCACCCTCCACCCTTTGCCTCCTTTTCCTTTCTCCCTTCCCCTCCCCCCTTCCCTCTCTTTGTCCCCCCCTTCCCTCTGCCCCTTCCCTTCTGCCTTCCCCTCCCCCCTTCCCTCTCTTTGTCTCCCCCTTCCCTCTGCCCCTTCCCTTCTCCCTCCCCCCCCTCCCCTCTCCCCCCACCCCAAGCAAAGTAGCGTCTCACCTGTGCGTCGCGTCGGTAAGTCATTAGCCCCCCTCCTTCCTCCACCATTACCTCCCTCCAGCTGTCCAAAGGAACCTTCAGCGTATGATTGATGGCGGCGGCGGCGGCGGCGGCGGGGGTGGCGGCGGCGGCGGCGGCAGTAGCGGCGGCGGTGGAGACGCAGAGCGGTGGCGGCAGCGCGGTGTCATTAGCTTGTCTTCTGGCGACGCGACGGCGATCGCGCTGCCGAGGGTCGCGGGGTCGGCGCTGCTTTTGTTCTTCTTCTTTTTCGTCTGCTTTCTCGTTTCTCCTCCTCCTCCTCCTCCCTTCCTCCTCCTCCTCCTCCTCCTCCTCCTCCCTTCCTCCTCCTCCTCCTCCTCCTCCTCCTCCCTTCCTCCTCCTCCTCCTCCTCCTCCTTTCCTCCTCCTCCTCCTCCCCTTCCTCTTCCTTTTTCCTCCTCCTCCCCCTCCTCCTCCTCCCCTTCCTCCCCTTCCCTCCCTTCTCCTCCCCCTCCTTCTCCCCCTTCTCCTCCTCCTCCTCCTCCTCCTCCTCCTCCTTCTCTTCTTCTTCTTCTTCTTCTTCTTCTTCCTCTTCCTCTTCCTCTTCCTCTTCCTTTTCTTCTTCCTCTTTCTCTTCCTCCTCCTCCCCCACCTCCTCAACCTCATCCTCATCCCCATCATCATCCTCTGCCGAGCAAGAGCAATGGTTTGCTGGGGCGAGATAGCAATGATCCTGGAACCTCTGCAGTCAGTCAATAGATGGCATTAGTGCCTCTAGCCAGGAGATGTTGGAGGCTGCGACTAGAGTGGCAATCGGCTGATAAAAAAATGTAAATTCGTTTTTTTTTATCTCTTTATTTTTTTTTCTTTCTTTCTTTCTTTTTTTGTAAAGAGAGAAAACTTTTTGGGTTTATTTTTCTATATGATTTACAATTCTTCTATCGACACCAGCTTTGAATGAAGTTGAGGATTGTTTTATATAATATTCATTATAATTCTTGTTTTGTAAATCATAGTCGACATACATACATGCACAAATAATTCGGTGTTTGTGTAAATAAGATATTTACATGCACTACATACATTTAAGTACAGAACGCAAAGAGAAAAAAAATATATCGATGCACGAAATGCAAGACACATTATGGCACCAAAGAAAGGAAAGTTAAAAGTGTTTAAAAGCGTCATCTCCTTTTGCAAACGTCGGACGTCCCGACTTTGAGTCCAGCTTGCTGATTAGCCAGCAGGAATGCCGTTGCTAGGCGCAAGAGGTGCAGTGAAACTGTCTTACACCTTAATCTACGCACGACGCTGTTAGAAGCATACCCAGAATGTGTATATAATCGAATAGCTTCTCGACTGTTGATAAAAAGAAACATGCTTTCAGCGCGCTTTTATATTTGCACGAAAACAGTGTTTCCGAGCAGTGTCCGAATGCAATGATGTGATATATACTCGCTTTTTAAAGACCTACGGTCAAAATAATACTCACAGATAATCTAAAATTATAATAGCATTGAGTTATAATGAATATATACAACATAAAAAAATTTGTGTGCATGAAATCGATATATACGATACTATAGTCAACTAATTCAGGATGCAGTGTGTAGGTCTGGAAACAGTGTGGAAGTTTGGATGTATTTTTATTTTGCTTTAACATGTATGATTGTATTTTCCTTAAAATATTGATCCAGATAGATATTATATTTTAAGCGAAACATTTCGTGCATTGATTGAAGGTAAATTGTAATAACTGGCGTCTACCGAGCTCGAGATATCGGGGCATTGAAGGGCTCTGGGGACGAAACGGCGTCATGCATGCGGAGAAGCAAGAGGCTGAACCAGTTCTCAGCCAGATGGTAGGCTCTGCCTCCTCGAACGATGACGTCATGAGCTCGGGACGTCCGGCACCAAACCCCAGACGCGACGAGGGTTTTAGGCGTGAAGGCCCTACTTTACTGCTATGATGACTGTTTTTTAAGGCCTTTCGAACTGTCTTCTTCTTCTTCTTCTTCTTCTTCTCCTTCTTCTCTTTCTTCTCCTTCTTCTTCTTCTTCTTCTCCTCCTTCTTCTCCTTCTCCTTCATCTCCTTTTTATCCTTCTCCTCATTCTCCTCCTCCTCCTCCTCCTCCTCCTCCTCCTCCTCCTCCTCCTCCTCCTCCTCCTCCTCCTCCTTCTCCTCTTCTACTTTTTCTTTTTTTTTCTCCTCTTCCTCTTTTACTCCTCCTCCTCCTCTTACTCCTCTACCTCTTCTAACTCCTCCTCCTCTTCTTACTATTCCTCCTCCTCTTATTCCTCCTCCTTCTTCTCCTTCTTCTTTTGCCATCTTTACATCAAGTACATTTGCATACATAGCTTAAAAGGGACATGAAAATGTCAAAAGCTACTGAAACAAAACAACACACCAAGGGTATGAAAAGTACCAGGGAGATTGCAGGGTAAAATATGAAGAGAATGCAGTGAATATGTATCTATACTGTTATTGCACAAGGAATAAGTCACTGTAATGTATAGTGCAGGGGGCTGCGACCCCAACCCTGGAAGATAAAGAATCCACCATATATGTACAGCAGGATAGAGCATGAGAGAATCACAAGGTTTTTGGAATATACCCAGAAAAGTAACATAATAACTTATGACATAGTCAGCATTGCATACTGAATAGAATGTAGGGTATTCCAGATGAGCAATGCAGCCGGCAGTGACCCACTCTCCTCGGCGGGTCGTGCAATACCCTCCTCGTCCAACAATGTCTCCAAAAACAAGTAGGCAAAGTTTCCTATTGCAGTCATTCCGATCGTTCACACTTTGTCACAGTTACGCTGAGTCCCAAGCTGGTGCACTATTTACCCTGACTGACCTTAATGACAAACCTATTCCTGTCCAACCCCATTCCTCCTCTAATACTTGTACTGGGACTGTTTCCGTCTCTCCGACTGTTTGTCCTGTCTACAACAAGTGTAAGTTCTAAACCAATATTGCTAAGGTTAGCTTCTGTAGGCATGACCTTCATTATGAAGTTAATATTGGTAGTGTCCTGCCCTGTCCAACCCTGTCCCTGTCAGTATCAGAAACTGTCACGAACGTGTGCCAATTATGGCGGCACCCATAATGTATTTTATAGGAGCAGACCTGCCTACAAGCTACCAGTACCAGTTCTCAAGTTCAAACTATGCCTCACTCTACCCAGGTACTTCAGTCTCTACCACTTCCCCGATACCTATCCCTCCTCCTCCCCTACCTGTCGCATTAAACATTCCACCCCATCTCCTACCACATCCAGTCCTACACCAGCCTTTTCTTCTGCTCCTCAGACACCTATCTCCTCTTCTCCTCCTCACAAGAAAACCTTTATTCCTCAGACCTCTCCACCCAAATCTCCTCCAGAAAGTCTTGAAGACATACAAAACCTCCTTTATATGACCCAAGAGAATGCTCCGCTCCCTCACCCACCCCTCCAATCTTTCTATTCCTATTCTCTCAACATTCAAAGTATTGGCCGATACCCATCATCATCCTCAAGTTCTCCCTACTCCTCTTCCTCCCACTCTCCCTCAAAACTCACCATCCTCCCCTTCTCCATGTGCATCACCATTCCCTCTTCCTTCCCTATTATCCTCACCACTCCCACCTGAATGCTCTCGTCAGTCTCTCGTGTCACAACAATGTCTTTCTCCGGATCTCTCCCCTCCTGACTTTCTTCCTGATACTTCACCACCTTTCCATGTTCCTTAATATTAGCTCATTTATTTGTTTTATCCATTAACCATTCTAGAATCCACAAACATCGCAATTTCTTTACCCGAGGGCTCTGGCCCCAAGCATCACCCTGTCGCTGTATTTTGAATAAAGTTTTGGATATAAATATTTGGAATTTACACTAGAAACTCTGCTCTTGGAACAAGTTCTAACCAAGATGAAAGTTAATATAGAAAAATGTTTGTTTTAATCTTACCACGGCCGCTCGATTATTCCTGCAGTTTTTTTTTTTTTTTTTTTTTTTTTTTTTTTTTTTTTTTTTTTTACATACAGA
>NC_051402.1:21097853-21100353 GCF_015228065.2 Penaeus monodon
ATGATCATCATCCTCTTATCAATATTATTATTATTATCATTATAAGCATGATAATTATCATTATCGTTACCATTATCATCTCTGATATCATGATCACTATTGCGATAATCATTATTCTTATAACTGTAATCATGATTAATATTACTCACATTAGCATCATTACTATCATCAATACCATAATTATCCCAATATCACCATTAACCCAACCGGCACGTATGGCAAGAATACATGCCATGCCCACTGTAATACAAGTTTATCATATTGTATTTACACATAGCTGGCTCTACAAGTCCTTAATCACCAAGGAGTCAGTTATTAATCCAATCCTTTTCCTGTTTACCCTTTTCCTCGACACTTGCATTTAATTTTCTTAGATGTTATCGATTTTTTAATAACAATTTAATTATTATAACATCAATAACAATAATAACAGTATCGATATTAACTGTATTAAAAGGAAAAACGTATTTTCCTGCCAATTCAAGGAATGGGGAAATCAGGATCGGTCACTAGGGTCTACTAATAGACTCCTTGCTGGCTGGGCACATGTGGAGCCATCTGTATGTAACAAATTTCACAAAAAAAACTACAGCGGACAGAACATAAATCCGGGATCCATTATTGTCACTAATATAACTGTTATTATAATCATTAATTATTTACTTTGACACTGTCATCACCATCATCAATTAACATTATCATCATAGCAATCTATCTATCTATCTATCTATCTATCTATCTATCTATATATTATTATATATATATAATATATATATATATATATATATATATATATATATATATATATATATATATATATATATATATATCAATCTTACTCTCTCTCTCTCTCTCTCTCTCTCTCTCTCTCTCTCTCTCTCTCTCTCTCTCTCTCTCTCTCTCTCTCTCTCTCTCTCTCTCTCTCTCTTTCCTTCTCTTTTTCTTTTCTCTTTTTTGGCTGAGAACAGAGTCTACGTACACATTATTTACGAGTCGCGCGACATTCTCCCAGCCAGTGTTGTCAACATTTCAGCAACTTTTCCTCTTCTTTTGTGTTGCCTGTTCTTTGCAAGTTCTTTTTTTGTTCTCTCTCTTTTTTCTCTTTCGTTTTTCTTCTCTGTCTCTCTCCCTTTTTTTTTTTTTTGTAATTATGATAATATAATAATGATAATGATAATTACCACAATTATTGCTATATAATCATTAACATTGTTGCTATTCTTATTCCAATATCAATGATAATAAAAATAATTTCTGAAATCTTGATCTATTAGAATATTATTAGAATAAACTCAAATATGATTATTTGATGTAGATTATTACCATTGTCTTCTGTATCGTATCTGAACAACAGGGATCACTGCTACTCTTTGGAATAATTGATGTGAATGGAATCTGCTGGAACGAATGTTGAATGAATAACGACAAACCTGATTTAATGTTGATGTCATTATCATTAACGTGTTGGAACTGGCGTTTCGTATTTATATCGTATCAAATAATAAAACTTGCACTCACACGTGAATTGCCTGCCTTGGTATACGTACACGTATAATAATAATGACGATGATAACAATAATAATGATAATGATAATATCAATAATAACAATAATAATAATAATAATAATAATAATAATAATAATAATAATAATAATAATAATAATAATAATAATGCTGTTATTATTATCATTATTATATCATCATTATTATTATTATCGTTATTATTATTAATGATGATGATGATGATAATAATAATAATAATAATAATAATAATAATAACAATAATAATAATAATAATAATAATAATAATAATTTCTTGTCATTATTATTATTATTATTATTATCATTATTATTATTATTATTATTATTATTATTATTAATATTATTATTATTATTATTATTATTATCATTATTATTATTATTATTATAATTATCATTATTACTATGATTATCATTACTATTACAATTACCTCCAGTAACTTCTATCGATTTAAAACAAAAAAGAAATCAAGATTCCGGCCGTTTACAAGCAATTCATGGTCCCGATTGTTACTTTAATCTTCACTATACGTATTTGCACGTGTGAATTTACGTTTTCTGCATACACACATATATATTAAGTTGAGGTACTGGCTTTACCATACACTAACAATATTTTCATGTATGACTGACTGAAATTGATTCTGCGGTCAGAGGGCTATGTATCTGTCAGATATTTGCAAGATCCTTTCCCTGACATGATCGACTGGACGATTTTTCACAGTAGATACAGGCTGACAAGAAACCGTGTTGTTAAGCTAAAGGTTTTTTCTTTCTTTCTTTTTTTTTTTTTACATCAATATATCACGTCAGTCTTTTTTTTTAACAAAAATGTCTCACTATGAGCCTCAGTCTCTCTCTCTCTCTCTCTATTTATCTCTCTCTCTCTTTCTCTCTCTCTCTCTCTCTCTCTCTCTCTCTCTCTCTCTCTCTCTCTCTCTCTCTCTCTCTTCTCTCTCCT
>NC_051402.1:21125353-21137853 GCF_015228065.2 Penaeus monodon
AAGAGATCTACGAGGGAGTCGCCGATAATCCCAGGGTGACACTCTATCTTCAGGTCCCCGGGAAGAGGATGGGAGGCAAAAGGATGAAAAGGTGATGAGATTTGGCTTTCGGGACAACAGAGGGGGACGAGGGAGGGCGAGGGAAGAGAGATAGTGGGAAAGGGAGAAAGAAAGAGGGAGGAGGATGTTACGGACTCACCGCGCCATGTTTGTCTTATGTTGACTGACGTTTCTCTACGATACTTGAGGGTGAAGAAAACACCGATGAAAAGTAAAGTAGGTTCATTGGAGAATTCTTCATGGCTCTCTGCCCCACACGCCAGGCTCCTCCAGAAGGAGTATTGCTGCCAAACGTGTGACTACAGAGACAAAATAATTGATTGTACTCTACAAATCGTACAAAGAATCTCATTCTTTTACATAGATGATTAGCTACACAGCTATATAACTAAATATAATCGTCTACATTTCACATGCGTAACATATCACACAAAAGGCAGTGTATATAATATAATCATATAATTATCACAATATACGTAAGATAATACAATCATCACAACCCGTATGCAATGGCATCACAACATGGCTCATTATCATTATCACAATGTCTCACTTCAATAGCACAACCCACAGAGGACAGGGTGGTAAGAGAAAGGGTGGGGAAGGGAGAGAGAAAGAGACAGGGAAGGAGGGGAGAGGAGCAGAGATAGAGAGGGGGATGGCAAGGAAAGAAACATGTGATAGGGAGAAGAGAAACAGAAGGGAAGGAAAATTGAAAGGAAGCGAAAGAGGGGCAGAGGGAGCGGAGCAAGAAAATAAAGGGAGAAGGGAGAGAGAGAGACAAGAAGATATTGTTTTCAAAAGAAAACGAGCAATAACTGAGAGAGAGAGAGAGAGAGAGAGAGAGAGAGAAACTAATAAGTTTCATATTAGAAAGAAAACGTCCTTCTATGGAGCTTTGTAATAAAATAATGATGGCTTTTTATTTTCATCACAGTATCTGTGATTTCTCGAAAGCAAGGATAGTAGTATCTATAACATTGCTAGTATCGTTTTTTTCGGTAATTACATTACGTATTTCATAACAATTATTGTTATCACATTCATTTGTCATCGCAATAATCATTTCCACTGCATTTTCATTACCATAGTTTATATCTAAGATCACTTTCATATCATTTTTGATGTCATGTAACCTCACATTATTATAAAATATAAGCAATAAAAGGCCCTTTCTCAGCCTAGAATTCAGTTACAGTATTCAGTTACAAAATACACAAATCTACCAGAGAGGTTTAAGCGGAAAATAATTTCTAACTAGTGTCCCTTACCATGATGGATTGCAATGAATCATTTAATCATGGCCAAGACTTTACACGAAATCAGTTCCCTGCACAAGCCTAATCAATCAAGCCATGGCCAACCCTCTCACAAATGTCTACTGTAATTCCTCGTTTTTTGTTGTTGTTGTTTTTACATAATCCAGTGAACCAAACAAAAGCACAACCTTTCCATGTTGCTGAAGTATTGATCACTGCAACAAGGGAAAGGCATGAGAGATTACGTATGTGTTTCGTCCGTGCCATTTTTATTCACAAGTGTTCAAAACACGTGTTCATGCTGAACAAGTGTGTAACGTATGAGAACAGAATATCGAGTTAATATCGTGATATTTCGAGTAGCAAGATCGCGAGGGATGTGGCGAATGTATAAAACCGTCGACAAGTGACATGACAAGCAATCCACCTGAGAAGCAGTTGATATGACAAGCAACTGACATAAGAAAGCGCGGCCTGATAGACAAGCTACGTGGAAGAGACATACTCTAAATTCGTATAATAGGCAATGGACATGGCAAGTAAGTGACTTGACAAGCAGACGATATAGAACAAAAAATATATGACAATGAACATAAAAACTAGATGACATGACAAGCCACCAAGGTTATCTTGAATGGCGATAAATAAACGTGACAGCTCTGTGTTGTGCCGAGAAGTACAACGCTGAAGTGCCAGGACAGTTTTACCTGGGACATTGCTTGTCATCTACCCACCTATGTATGTGTATGTGTGTATATATACATACACATACATACATACATACATACATACATACATACATACATACGTACGTACGTACATGCATGCATGCATTCATACACATACATACATACATGCGTGCAAACATATATAAACCTTTGTGACCGGAAAAAAGGAAAAGGGCATATGTACCTTCAATCTGTGTAGTAAGCAGTTTTGTACATATGTACACACATACAAGCAATCATTCAAATAAGCGTTTTGCTTGATTAAAATTTATGAGGTATATCTTCATAATGACAAATGGACCCATATATACACGCACACAAACATGCGGACACACACACACACACACACACACACACACACACACACACACACACACACACACACTCCACACACACACACACACACACACACACACACACACACACACACACACACACACAGATTAATAATCAACGAAAATCTAATTACCGAAGAAAGAACAGCATTAATTAGCACTTTTTTTTTCTCTCGAGATGAAAAAAAAAAAGATTGATCACGTTCTCAACATTAATTAAATGTTATGGATGTTCTTTATTCTCGAGAGACAACCTGTTCTCTTATGAACAATGGGGACAAAAAAAGAGCATATTAACAATCTTGTGACGATGTTGTTGCTATTCGATTTTGAAATATAGAAGAAGAAAGGATTAATGATTCTGGAATATTTCTAAATGGTAATTGTGTACGTGGTATATAATTGCTTTTCATTGCTTATGAGAAGTTTGACATTGCTGAGGATCACATCTGCATGCACTGAATTTTATATTTCATTGATAAGCAGGGACAGAATCAAGCAAACAAAACACATGCGCAAAGCTCATAAAACATAGCAGATAAAGAAATTAAATATAATAATAATGATAATCATCAGCGTCATCATCATAGTAATAATTACAATAACAATGATATGATTATGAATATGAATGATACTGATGATGACAATGATGATAAAAATGATAATAATACTAAGAAGAACATCTAACCTAACCCCACCCGGGATAGCAATAAGCAAGGTACTTAAAAACAGGTAGCACCACTCTTTTTCAATAAAAAAATCGAATTGGCAACTGTCGAGCTAACCACGCCCCCTTACCATCATTCATTGCAAATATGTATAGGGTTTCTTTATTTTTCAATAATAGATTACCATTGTTTATTATTGAACTATTTTCAAGGTAAATATACAGAGAAAATGCTGTTCATAATGTATGGCAGAGATTAACAGGAGTGAAAATGGGGCAGAGCAAAATGACGTCTTCGTAGTTAGCCAATGAGGATGTACTTTCCGATACCAGACATAGCTAGATAAATAATTATTTGCATGAGGAACTCGATACTGATACGATTACCAAGAGTAAAACAAAAATTCTTCTTTTATTTCTGATACCAAAGTGTGCCATTCCGTAAACAGCCGTCAGTCAACTTAATTTCTGGGTGAAAATGTTGCTACCTATTTTATAAATGCTCAAGTGTTTAGAAGAGGAGGGAGGGAGGGAGTGGAGAACAAGCGGAAGGAATGAGGTGACAGAGACAAGGTAAGGGTGAGAGGCTACCGCACATAACAATCTCAGCTTGACCCTTTGACACAGGACGCGTGACACCCTGTCAGGAGTGTCATAGGAGACGTCCAAGGATGTCAAGTGCCAAGTTCACCATGCTAGGCTACGAAGAAGCAATTTAATTAACGGTTAACGTAGGCATTATATTATGTATTCTTGTCCATTATCATATATATACATGTATATATATATATATATATATATATATATATATATATATATAGAGAGAGAGAGAGAGAGAGAGAGAGAGAGAGAGAGAGAGAGAGAGAGATGTATACATTTATAAATATATACATATAATAGATATAATAATATATGTATATAATATATATATGTAAATACATACATATACATATATATATATATATATATATATATATATATATATATATATATGTGTGTGTGTGTGTGTGTGTGTGTGTGTGTGTGTGTGTGTGTGTGTGTGTGTGTGTTTTTTATATGTGTATATATATCATATGTATGTAAGATATGTGTATATATATATGTATATATATATATACTATATATATATATATATATATATATATATATATATATATATATTATATATATATATATATATATTATATATATTATATATATATATATATATATATATATATATATATATATATATATATATATATATATATATTTGTGATTATGATAATAATGATATAAATAACAATGATAATCACGTAATTAATAAGAATTATATCAATAATGAAATCAAGCATTACAATATTTCATTATTATTGATATGGTTGTTACCATTATATGTTTTTATTATCCTTATGATTATTATCATTATCATCGACATCATCATCTTTCATCTATAATTATTATTACCGTAACTGATCGTATAATTAATCTTATTTTTTTCCATTTTCGTTCTCATCTTGTTTTAAAGTTTCTTTGAAAATTGTATGGAAATGATAATGTATCTGAATTATTTTGCGATATATATAAACTAACATATTGCTTTCTTTTACTTTTTGGGTGATTCCTGTTAGACGAATATGAAGAAGAAAGATAAATGAAAATAAATGAGGGACGAGAGAGGCAGAAACAGTCAGACTGATAGACAAACAGACAGACAGATAAAGCGAGAGGACACAATACACATATTAATAAGTTAATGAAAGAAATAAATGTTTCAGAAAACTATAAAACATTTTAATTTTTTATAGCAAAGTCCAAAGCGTTTGCCGAGTATAATCCCTTTGGAAACTCAAGTGCATATTAATCCCATCCAAGTGCACGTAATCCCATGTAAATCCACGTGCAAATGAGCGTACATTGTGCGCATCTGGTCCAATGTACAACTAATGTTTTTTTCTTTTCTTTTCTTTCTTTCTTTCTCTCTTTCTTTCTTTCTTTCCGTCTTTCTTTCTTTCTTTCTTTCTTTCTTTCCGTCTTTCTTTCTTTCTTTCTTTCTCCCGTTACTAAGAAGCGACTGGTTTCCGGTGTGCTAATAGGAAAACTGCACTTGTTTGTATGCACATGTATTCAGGTAGATCGTTAGATGAAAAAAAAATGGATTGATAGGTAGATAGATATATGGACAGATAGACGGACAAGCAAACAGACATAGGAAGATAAGTAGATATATTATTTATATGTAATATATTTTATTTTACTTATTTATTTTGTGTATTTGCTCTCACAAAAAATAAATAAATAAATAAAAATAAATAAATTATATATATATATATATATATATATATATATATATATATATATATATATATATATATATATATATATATATACACACACACACGCGTATGCACTTATTAATCTTCATACTTATTTATGTATTTCTTTATCGATCATGTATGTATTTACTTGTTCTTATACCTCGGTTATGTATCTGTTTATCAATCTGTCTACCTCTGTAGATAAACAAAAACATGCATAGATAAATATAGTTCGATTTACAGCTCTATTTTCATTTCTTCGTTTGACGAAATAAATAAGAAAATAGAAGTGATTTAATACCAGAAGAGAAGCGCTTGGCAGCCCTATTTCCGGCCAATACATCATCGCGCGAGAATACAATATAGAAGATACTTCCAGACAAGAGAATGAAAGAAATCGACTTACAGATTCTTACAGATATTACAATGAGAAAGAAAGTCTCATTTTTACCTGTTTAACCCTTAATCTGCGCGCTAAATTTAAATCCGGCTGGGTGTAAATTTGTACTTTGCAACAGAGCTTGTCTTCGGGCGATATGCATGAGAGTGCGAGCCTGAAAGTGCAATGCAAGCAACGAGAGGAGAGCACGTAAGATGCGCATTGAAAAAAAAAAGCGTACAAATAAAAACTGGAAAAGTTAAATAATTATCTTCGTGTAGAAAGAGAGAGAGAGAGAAGAGTAAAAAGTGAGAGAGAGAAAAAAGTGAAAGCGAAAGGGGGAGTTGAAGAAGAAAAGAAAGGAAGAGCGAGTGAAAAAAAAACGATGACCAAGCACATAAAGATGCAAAACACAGAAAGCAGCAAACATGAACACACATCAGAAAACAAAACAAAACAAAACAAAAATCAACGAACTTATCACCTTCTCACAAACATACTTACGAACTCACACAGATTCAAAAAATCCTATCTACAAACACACACATATTCCCAGATTCCCAAAGCCCATTAATCCCCCCCCCCCCTCTCCTCCTCTCATAAAAAAAAATACAAACACAAGACCAAAACATACCCCCCCCCCCCCCCACAAACACATACCCGGGTTTCGCTGTCTGGCCACAGGAACAATAATTTGCCAATGTTATTATAACCGGGACTATCTGCCCGCCTCTCTCTCTCTCTCTCTCTCTCTCTCTCTCTCTCTCTCTCTCTCTCTCTCTTCTCTCTCTCTCTTCTCTCTCTCTCCTCTCTCTCCTCTCTCCTCTCTCTTCCTCTCTCTCTCCTCTCTCTCTCTCTCTTTCCTCTTCTCTTCTCTTTTCTTCTCCCTCTCTCTCTCTCTTCTCTCTCTCCCTCTCTCTCCTTCTCTCTCTCTCTCTCTCTCTCTCTCTCTCTCTCTCTCTCTCTCCTCTCTCTCTCTCTCTCTCTCTCACTCTCTTTCTTTCTAACTCTCTCTCTATAACTCTCTCTCTCTCTCTCTCTCTCTCTCTCTCTCTCTCTCTCTTTCTATCTATCTGTCTATCTATCTCTATCTCGCTCACACACCAAGAACTATATTAAAGATTAGTAGCTTCTCTACCTTGCCTCCCAGTCAGCATGCTGTGTGTTTATGTGCGTGAGTGTGTGTGTGCGTGTGCGTGTGCGTGTGCGTGTGCGTGTGCGTGTGCGTGTGCGTGTGCGTGTGCGTGTGTGTGTGTGTGTGTGTGTGTGTGTGTGTGTGTGTGTGTGTGTGTGTTTGGGTTTGCATGTCTGAGTGTGTCAAGGTATATGTGTGTTTGCAAGTTTGAATTTGTGACTGTGCGTGTTTATGAGTATGTAGATGTTTATAAATTAGCATTCTGCATTTTACTTTCTGTGTACATACAAAGAAAACATATTTAACGTGTGCTAATGTGTGAGTGTGTGTGTGTGTTTATTTGTGTATTCATTTGTGTGTGTGTGTGTGTGTGTGTGTGTGTGTGTGTGTGTGTGTGTGTTGTGTGTGTGTGTGTGTGTGTGTGTGTGTGTGTGTGTGTGTGTGTGTGTGTGTGTGTGTGTGTCTGTGTGTGTATGTGTGTGTGTTTGGATCTAGTTTTTTATCCCTAGATGTGACTATTTAATTGTTTGAAAATCTCTTGCTTGCATGATCTAATATAATTATTTTTTTCACTCTGTCTTTGTCTCTGTCTCTCACTCTCACTGTCCCTTACTCACGCTTTTTCGCAAAAGGTATGAAAGAGGGTATATTGTTATCCATCTGGCACTTGTAGAGGATGAAGGAATATCAAATTAGCGTTCAGAAGGAAAAAAACGAGGGAAGGAGGAAGGGGGGTTAAAGAGGAAGGAAGGAAGGAATGAAGGAAGGAATGAGGGAGGGAGGGAGGGAGGGAGGGAGGGAGGGAGGGAGGAAAGGAAGGAAGGAGGGAAGGATGAAAGGAGGGAGGGAGGGAGAGAGTGAGAGACAGACAGACAGACGGACAGAGACTGAAATAGAGACAGAGACAGAGACAAAGACAAAAACAGACAGAGAGAAAGACGGTAATTCCCTCCGTGTCCTTGGGACGAAAAAGGGAGTCCTCAAGCTGAAGACTAAAGAACCAAGCCAAAGTTGCTGTTGACGTATATGCTGAAGGATGCTTGATAAGCTATTGGATTGATTGATATAACTAAACATCACGAAATGTCGAGCCACTTGATTGTAGTTTAAGACATGGGACTTGACGCTACGCTTGCGCTTTCAAGGAGTTTATCCGTGAGTTAGCCACTCAAGTTGAGTCTCGAGCAAGCATATTGTAGACCGTGAGGTAAAGTGGCAAGGGGTAGGAGTAAACACTAGATTGAGAGTAAAGATTTCTATGGACGTGCAGTAAGCAGAAGATGATATAGAGACAGTAGAAGTTGAGCACGATAGGTGTCTGAAATCAAAGACTATTGAAGCCGTGCGCCAGATAAGAATTTTGAACAGTTATTGATATTGTGAGGACACAGACGGCTGGCGGCGGAGTTACTACGTGCTTGTTCTTTGTTCACGGATGTCGACAGGTCAGTCATCAATTAGATTTACGAAGGGATAAGCCGATGCAATTATAAGTAATTAAAGAATGCATGCAATTCATTTACGGTAACAGACAACCATATTCATTTAAATAATTACCCGACGCAAATCATAAACTAAAAGAGGAAAATTTTCACAGATTAACAGAATCTAATGAAAATATCAACTTTGACGTTTACTGTATTTTAGAGGCAGAAAAAGAACTACAGCATCATGATGATGGTACTGATAAAATATCAAAGTATATATTGTCAGACCTGAAGATGGAATCCAAGTGGATTTCGAAACTGCAAGTATCATTTTCAACAAATCTCGTTTTTGTTTTGAGGGTTTTTCTACTATAGAAGAGTGTTTTATCATTCAACAACAGTTTTTAGTAGTAAAAACAGTATTAATAATATGTTTATATCAACATCGTAAAATTTACATGAGAATACATATAAATGAACTCTCACTTGCTGACAGAAATAAATCATTATTAACATCAATATGGCAAACACAATCATTATAAGCACACGCGAAATAACGTAATAGTATGTCGCTATACTACAGAACAACTGGGAAAGTGAGATAGTAGAAATTGACGAGGAAAGAATGAATCCTAGATGGGTTGGCATGCAGGTTAAGGGACGTTCCTGGGCGATCCTACAGTAATAACAATGATAATGATAATGATGATAACAGTGAAGATGATCATAATAATAGTAGCTTAATACCAGTAATAGTAAAAACGATAATAATAATTGTCAAGCACTAATTTGAATTTTCTATAGAAATGAAATGATTTACTTAAGTATGCTATTTAGAACAGGATAGGATGGTCAGTTATAAATGCTTCATACTTAGCACAACTACCCTTTTTTGTCCCTATCATCCGCCTCGCTAATCAAGTTTATTTATTAAGTTTATTCTTAGCACTTGTAACTGAGGCTCAGTTTCGTAAACTTTCAGTAAATAGTAAGAACTATTTTTTTATTAAACTACCTTGTCAGTTTGCCAGTCCGGAACGCCACAAAGCGAAGAATATTAGGGTAGGTATAGAATTCGAATCGTGAAAATAAAATATTGTTAGCCCTGCAGTTTCTAAAATCGGAAACTATGTCCTATGAAGATAAAGAGAAGATTATCGTAATTACTAGGACATGTTAGCTCGCAGTAAATGAGTTTAAACACAAAACGTAAAACACTAAAAGCTCGCGTGGGTCATTGTTTACATTTTAGCTACAGACCGTACCGTTAAAGCGTATTTTTTGTACTGCACGAAAGTATTTTCCAACGGAACGAAAGGCAGAAAGGCCATTTATGATTATAGGGCCTTGATTTCATATAATATGTATTCCTTGACTAGTTAAGCCTGCTTTAGTAGTTTATTAGGTTTAAAACTGGGAAGCGGAAGTAAATTAAGGAAGTTAGAAATATTTCCGTGATAAACCATTTAATGTTTTAAAGGAAACGCGAATGGAAAATGGCACCGGAATTTCTAATAAATCAGCATATGGGGCTTAATAAATGAATGAATAAATGAATGAATAAACAGAATTATGAATATCATTAAGGTATATTCCCCTTCTTATGCAATGAGCTTTTTGTCGTACTGCTTTCAGATGGCTATGGAACGAGAATTTTACGGCATTTATGCTATTAAGAAATACATAGAATTAAGAGAAAAATAAATACATGCCTTAGCTGCCTTGCATAATTATTAGTAGCCTAAATCCCCTAAGGAAATTGGGGTGAAAAAAATAAAACATTTCTATACTAAAAGATATCCCAAAAACATTTAGAAATACAATAAATTTGCACAGAATGAATACAAAATTATATTCTCCTTCTAGAAGGGAGCAGCAGAATTATGAACATGGTTTATCATAACTAGAACAAATTAATATTGCTCTTATATTCATGAAAATGGAATGGTACGTAAAATAATTTTGTTTTTGCTGTTGTTGTTTTGTTTTTTGCTTCAGGATTATCTTGAAAACTAGGAAATCTGAAAAAACAAATTATTATTTTACTTCAAGACGACAAATTTTAAATTATTCTACCGGTTCTTTAGAGCAAGATTTTAAAATATCACAAATTCGATTATGAACAACCAAGGAAGGAGGCAATTAATATGTTCCAAATAATAAAACTCGGAAAGCTGACAGGATATTAAATATAGTTTGCATGAATTCCATGGAGAGAAGGGGAGAGAAAGGGATGGAAGGGAGGAGTAAATATGAAAGAGAAAGAGAGAGAGACAGAAAAAAGGGAGAGAGAGAGTGTGTTGGTTATATAGAAAATATGTGTAAAGAATGAGAGAAACTGTGTTTAAGATACTACAATAAAAACGCATTTTATTCATATGAAAAATGTCAGTATGACAGAGCAGTTCAATGTCAGCGAAGATAATTTTTTTTATAACAATCTTTACAAATCATCTGCAGTTTACAAACTGAATTAAGTTGTGTGTGTGTGTGTATATATATATATATATATATATATATATATATATATATATATATATATATATATATATATATATATATATATATATATATACATATTATAGTTCAGAATTATTACAATACAGTAATAATAATGGGTGCCTATAATCACATTATAATAACCTTGATGTTAATAGGTTATTAATAATTAATAGATTACAAAATAGTGGAGCTGATGACAAAAACAGTCCACGACAATGATACTCATCATTATTACTATTATGTTACTTCCTTTAGTTCTAAAAATATTAATGTAGGGACAGTCTTCAAACAGCAGCCAGTTATTTCTGTTATCAGGTCTCTCAATATCCATACACATACGTCGTGTGTGTGTGTGTGTTTAGGGATTAAAAAGGCCCATATTAAAGATACACGTATGTAGAAGAAAAAAAAAGAGTAAACACTATAAAAAATAAATAAAATAATAAAACATCAAAGAGAAGGGACCCTAAATGTAAAGTTCTTTTTTTCTCTCTCCATATTCCCCTACCACGCAATTATAGATAAGGGAAAATCCTGTAATCCGACAAACACTTTCTCAGGATGTAACTAATATTATAGAAACTTTCCTACAGTCCCCTAAGGCTAAGAGAACAAAAATCTCTGCTCCTCTGACGTCACAGGTAAACAGCGTGACTTCAGAAAAGATGAAGAAGATTATCCCATTTAGGAGAGACGTCGAAAGCCTTATTACTTGTTACTAATATCGGTATTATTATTTTTTGTTATTATTATTAGTATTGTTATTATTATCTTTATTATTATTATTATTGTTATAATTATTATTATTATCATCATCATTATTGTTGTTATTATTATTATTATTATTATTTCTATTATTATTGTTATTATTATTATCATCTTCATCATTATCATCATCCTCATAATCATCATCATTATCATCATCAATATTCTTTTATCATTATTATTATCATTATCATTATTATTGCTGTTGTTATGGCGAGTATCATCGTCACCATCATCTAATATTACGGTAGTTTGTACATTTCTTTACATCACTGATGCTGTCATTATTGAGAGCATTAATATTCTTTTCACTGTAGCTTTAGATTAGGTGAAAGAAGAAAATATGTAGCAAGCAACATCAGTGACCTCGAGATATGTGGCATGCGACTACATGCTTCTTCTTTCATTGTTTTTTCTTACTTTGTTTTTATCTATTATTTTGATTTCTCTCATTATCATCATTATCCTTTTTTCTATCAATTATGAATTATCATCATAATTCCTTATGTTTATTTTGATCTGTACTGCCAATACTGCAGTTACTATAATAACTATGATCATCATTCTTATCATTAGATATACTGTCATCATAACTTTAATTATAATAATCATTATTGTCAATCTTAGTATCATTATTATCATCAACAATGTCGTCGTTATCATTCTTTTTGTCATATGATTATAACCTGTTACACAATGTCTGTTTTCCTAACCTTACACAAGGTAATGTTTCTTGTCCCTCTCTTTTTCCTTTCTCTGTTTCTCCTTTCGTTTTCTGGCTCCGTCTTCAAGGTCACACATCTTTGTTTATGGTCTTGGAAACTTGCCTTGGAGCAGACACGTCGACTGTGACGCGTAATTAAGGTGTTCGGTGGGAGAGATGTATGTGTGTCGCATCTGATAAGTGTAGGGTGCTTGTCGTATGTACGGTATATGCTGGGCGTGT
>NC_051402.1:21160673-21164967 GCF_015228065.2 Penaeus monodon
GAACGGGGAAAATAAGAGAGAGGGTTGGGGGTGAGAAGAGGAAAGGGGGTATTTTTTGAAAAAAATAAAAAAATGGGGAGGGGGAAATGGGGAAATGTAAAGGGGAAAAGGGGGGGACAAACAAAAAGAGAGAATATAAAGAGGAGGAATAAAAAGGGAATTGAAAAACGGGGAAATGAAGAAAAAGAGGGGAGAAAGGAAAAAGGAAAAAAAAATCTGCAAAAAATAGGAAAAGGAGAAAAGCACGGGCAGAACAAAATGAAGGGGATACCCAAAAGGGAAAGGAAAAAAAGGGAAGGGGGAAAGAAAGAAGGACGGGGAAAAAAGAAAAGCAGGGCAGAAGGGAAGGGGGAAGCAGGGGGAAAAGAAAAAATTGAGAAAGCAGAAAAGAGATCTAAATAAAAAGGGGAAAAGAGGGAAAAAAAAGATAAAATTGCAGAGAAGGGGGAAGGGGAGAGAAAAGGAACAACAAAAATCTATCTAAATTCTTGATTTTTCTAAAGAAATAATCAGCTTGAATGGAACTCTTTAGATCCCGTTTTCTGTTGGCTGAATCTCGGAGTCTTTTTTAAAACCTAAGGGGTTTTTTTTACATTTAATTGAGATGAGACGATGAAATTTGATGACGTGATGAGGTTGCAATGATCAGATGATGTGATGTGATGATGATAATGACGATGATGATGATGATACAATGACGATGATGTGACAATGATGGGGTGATAGATGAGATGATAAAGATGCGATGATAGATATACAATGATGCGATATAATGAGACGATGATGATGATGATGAAAGAACATGATGATGATGATGATGGTGATGTGCGTGTGTATTCATTTATATCCACTACAGGTATTCTTAATACTATTCTGTATTTTAGCATATCATTATTGTAATTATTGTTATTCTAGTTGTTTTTTGTGTTATGATTTTTCTTTTTGTTTGTTCTTATTTTTTTAACATTTCTTTTTTTTATTTTTATTTCTTTAATTTTTTTTTTTGTTGCTGTTATCTCTTTTTTATCATTTCCCATCATTTTTATTTTCTCATTAATATCAAATCTTATTGTTGTTTTTGTTGTTTTATTATTAAAATTATCAAAATTAATATCATTATCATTATTATTATCATTATTATTATCATCATTATGATAATAGTAATAATTATTATAATAGTAATTATTTTCATTATTATTATTTTTTTATTTTATTATTATTTTTTTATTATTATTATTTTTTTTTATTTTTTTATTTTAAATTTTTTTATTTTTTAAATTTTCTACTACTAACTTTTACTACTATTTTTTTTTATTATTTTATCATTTTATTATCACTGTTATTGTTTTGTTTTTTTATTATTTTTTATCATTTTTTTATATTATTTATTATTTATTTGGTTATCATTATTTTTCCTTACTATTATTTTATTTTTATTATTTTTTATTATTTTAAATTTTTATTATTTTTCATTTATCATTTTTTATCATATCATTATTGTTATCATAAATTTTGTTTTTTGTTAAATAAATACTTTTATCTTTCATTACTTTGTTATCTTTTTTTGTTATCACTGAATTTTTTTTTTTTTATGTTACCCTGAATAAAATCATTACTGTTTTATTAGAAATCCTATTATCATCATTATCATAATCATCGTTATCACATTAATATCATTATTATTATGCTGTTGTTGCTATTGTTATCATTATTATGTTGTTGTTGTTGTTGTTGCTTTTGTTGTTATTATTATTATTATTATTATTGTTATTATTTATTATTATTATTATTACTACTATTATTATCATTATTTTTTTGTTATTATTGTTATTATTATTATTATTATTATTATTATTATTATTATTATTATTATTGTTGTTGTTGTTATTATCATTATTATTATCATTATTATTATTATTATTATTATCATAATTAGCATAATCATCATTATTATCATCATTATTTTCAATATTATTATATTACTATTATCATCATTACCATAATGTATATGTATGTGTGTGTGTGTGTGTGTGTGTGTGGTGTGTGTGCGTGTGTGTGTGTGTGTGTCGGTGTGTGTGTGTGTGTGTGTGTGTGTGTGTGTGCGTGCGTACGTGCGTGTGTGTGGTGCGTATGTGCGTGTATGCAAATCTGTGTATGTGTGTGTGTGTGTGTGTGTGTGCGTGCACGTGTGTGTGTGCATATGTGCGTGTGTGTACATATGTTTGTGCGTGAGTGTGTCTGTATGTGTGCGTGAGTGTGTGGATGTATTTCTGATATTTACCTGTGTCTGCGTAGCCTTCGTTGCATCACGCATATTGGCGATAACCAGAGATTTTTTTTTCTGTTGCACTTCTAATAGAACTGCAATACATTTCTAGTCGAGATTATGTCCGCTGCGTGCTGCAATCCCTGCAAAGATGGGAAGAGTATTTCCATTTCAAAATGTTCATGGCTGAAGATTGCAATATAACTGTGCAATGCAACACTCCTCTTTTTATCTTTCATGGGTATGTTGAAGGCGAGTAGTGAACGAGAGAGAGAAAAAGAAGGAAAATAAGATGAAAATGGGAGGAAAGGAAGTATGAGGAAGATATGGAAGAAGGGGATGGAGAAGAAGTGAAGAATGAGGGGAAAAGAAGTATGGGGAAGATAAAGAAAAAGGAGGTGGAGAAGAAGATGAAGAATGGGATGAAAGGAAGTCTAGGAAAAGATATGGAAGGAGAAAGAGAAGGGGAAGTGATAATAAGGAGATGAAGAGAAGACGAGGGAGGAAAAAAAATAGAAATGTATAATATAATTTCCTTTTCCTTATTTTTTCGTTTTACTTTTTATTCTTCTCTCTTTCTCTCTGATTTTCAATTATTACTTTCTTTTCCTTCCTTTCTCTCTTTCTCTCATTATCTTCTTCGTCTCTCTCTATATATATTTTTTTATCGCGCTTTCCATTCTTCCTAACACGTAATGCTAGCTCAAGTTTACATAAATTATGCATAATAATAACGTAAAGAAACAAACAAAACAAAAAAAAACAGAATGCTAAAGATGCTATGGAGGACAATGATAATGATAATAATGATAGTAATGACGATGATAATGACGATAACGGTGATAATGATGATGATAATGATACTGATAACAATAATAATGATAACAATAATAATAACAATAATAATAATAATTATGATAATAATAATATAATAAAAAGAAAAAAAAATAATATGATAATAATAATAAATTTAAAAATATCAATAGTAATAATAACAATAATAATAATAATAATAATAAGAAGAAGAAGAAGAAGAAGAAGAAGGATAATAATAATAATAATAATGGAGACGATAATGCTAATAATGATAGTAATAATGATAATGATGGTAATAATAATACCAATAAGAATAAGACTAATGATGATAACAATGATAATAATAATAATAATAATAATTGTTATTATTATTATTATTATTATTATTATTATTATTATTATTATTATAACTATTATTATCATTATCATTATTATCATTATCATGTATATTATTATTATTATTATTATCATATTTATTATTATTTTTATTATTATTATTATTATATTATTATTATTATTATTATTATTATTATTATTATTATAATGATATAATAATAATACTATTAATATTAATAATGATAATAATAATAATAATAATAATAATAATAATAATAATAATAATAATAATAATAATAATAATAATAATAATGGAGATCATAATGATAATAATGATAGTAATAATGATAATGATGGTAAAAATAATAACAATAAGAATAATAATAATGATGATAATAATAATGATAACAATGATAATAATAATAATACTAATAATAATACTAATACTAATATAATAATAATATAATAATAATAATAATAATAATAATAGTAATAATAAGAATGGTGATGATTATAATTATAATAATAATAATAATAATAATAATAATAATAATAATGATAGCAAAGCTGCAGCAACAACAACACACGAGCAGCAATTATATTAATGAAAAAAAATAATGATAACAATTCCTCAAGATTGCAAACTAGAAAAACAGCCGGACGGGTGAATATTGCATTCCTAAAATGTTCCAGAGTTAAGGAATGGTGCCACTCGTAATGATTGAAGTTAAACTGCATTTATTTCAATTTCTAGAAGGGAAATTACATTTTGCTTTTCGCTCTGGCTCTATCTTTCTTGTTTATTCTTTGTGTGTGTCTCTGTTGATTGTCTGTCAGTCGTCTGTCTGTTTGTGCTGCTTAAACCCCCCCTCCCCC
>NC_051402.1:21171268-21186268 GCF_015228065.2 Penaeus monodon
GGAGCCATAGTCGGCAGGCTTTGTTACTCTGCCGTGCGGGACTGAACTCGGTCTCAGTTTCCCCTTATCCACTGGACCATCGCGGAAGTTGTATATCCCACCAACTACACACACCATTATATATATGGATATCATAGTATATATACATATCATATATATATATATAATATATTATTATATATATAATATATATATAAAATATATATAATATATATATATATATATATATCTATATATATAATATATATATATATATATATATATATATAGATATATATTAGTATAGATATATATATATATAGATAATATATATATATATTATATATATATATATATAATATATATATATATATATAATATACTATAATTATATTATATATATTATACGTACATATACATGTATGTATATATTCAATGTGGTGTGTGTGTGTACATAAATAGTAATTTATTTATTTGACACTATTTACAGAAAAATGGTGTTGGATTTTCTTTTTCTTCTTGTCCTCATTATCCTCATACCCTTCCTCTTCCTCCTCGTCCTCCCTCTCACCCTCCCACTCTTCCTCATCCTCATTCTTCACCTCCTCGGCTTTTTGGTTCTCCTTATCTTCGTCCTCTCTCCCCTCTATCTCCTTTCCCCCTCCAATCCTCAAACTACGAAAATACCAAATGCAACCAGCAAAATCTTTCCATTCAGCCTCACTCAAACGAGGGACGTCTTGTAATATATTCACTGTCAGCCAACCATTGTCTAAGATGTATCCATATGCAGCATGCGAGTGCCCGTGACATATTTACCAGCAGCAAGAGGGGAGCCAAACACGAGATATAAGCTGTCAGATTGGGAGGAAGAAATAAACAGAACGTACTGTGACGTCGTTTTCACGGAAGGAGGGAGAGAAAGAGGAAGGAGAGAAATGGAGAGAGAGAGAGAGAGAGAGAGAGGGGGGGGGGAGGGAGGGAGGGAGAAAAGAGGGTGGGAGAGGGATGATAAAGTTTGATAGAGGACGAGGAAGAGAAAGAGATAAGAGTGGAAGAGAGAGAGACAAACATAGAGAAACAAGGAGAGAAAGAAAGAGAGGAGAAACTCGAAAGAGGTAGAAAGGACCAGAGGGAGAGAAGGAGACTGAGACCAACAAACAGAGAGAGGAACAAGAGAAAGAGAAACACGCAGATATACCGCCTAATAAACAGCGCGCGAGAGGGAGACGGCAAGTGCAACGCGGTAACCCATGACAACGCTAAAAGAGATCATGCAATGCATAACATACAGCAAGAGCAGCCGTTTCATTTCGCTGCTAATACGACGTCGGGTTCAGGGGCAAGCTTCCAACATCAAAGGTACAGTAGACGTTTGATGAAGGCGATGGAAGTTATCATAAAGGAAGAGAGAATACGTGAAAGATGAGGATGATTACGAGGGAGGGTATAGTGACGATGAAGAGGAGAGAAGAGGGAGAAAGAACGGAGGAAGAAAAGGAGAAAAGAAAGAAGAATATTGAATGAGTTGAAAACCGGGGAGAAAAGTAAACAAAAAGGATGAAAGGGACCTGGAGAAGAGGAAGGAAAAAGATTTCGAATTTTATGAAGGAGGGAAAAGAGAGAAAGAGCAAGGAGCGTCTTGTCTAAACCAATTATTATTATTTGTGGGGCAACGAAACGAAGGCAAGAATTTAATATCCCTAAAGTGCGAACAGAAAGAGGGAGAGGGAGAGGGCAAAGAGGGAAAGAGTCGGAGAGATATAGAAAAAGAGAGAAAGAAGGGAGAGAGGGAAGAACAGATAAAAAAAAAATACAGAGAAGGGGAAAAAAGAGAAAGAGGGGAGAATGGGGAAAAAATACGATAATCTGAAGCAGAAAAAGAAGGAAAATCACGATTATTTCCTGGGGTAAGAACGAAAGAATCTCGATAACCCCCAAAGCCTATGATTTTTTTCTTTCTTTTTGCTTAAAAAAAGAAAGAAAGAAAGAAAACAGGAGTCTAATGGAACAATATTCGTGGAACAAACGCCAGGAAAAGCAAAATGTGATATCAATAGATAAATGAAGTGAATGGAATGAAGTGAACTCTGTTCATCAAACACCCATTGATGAACGAAAGATGTTAGAATAAACAACTTTCCCCAATGCACGACACTCATTTCGTTCTTTTTAGGCAACGCATTGTATTCTCTCTGTATCTCATCAGTCCTAATTAGCAATCACTCGATCTCTCTTTCTCTCGTCTCTTGTCTCTCGTCTCCTCTCTCTCTCTCTCTCATACTCTCTCTCTCTCTCTCTCTCATCTATCTCGTATCTACTACTCTCTTCTCTCTCTTATCTTTCCAATCTCTCTCTCTATCTCCTCTTCTTCTCTCTCATGTCTCTCTCTCTTCTCCTCTCTCTCTCTCTCTCTCTCTCTTCTTCTCTCTCCTCTCTCTCTCTCCTCTCTCTCTTTCTCTCTCTCTCTCTCTCTTCTCTCTCTCTCTCTCTTCTCTTCTCTCTCTCTCTCTCTCTCTCTCTCTCTCTCTCTCCTCTCTCTCACCCTCTCCTGGTGTCTGCAAATATCCTCTCATTTTCTCCTGTTTCCCCTCTCCCCTCTTCCATTCCCCTCTCCTCTCGGTTCATATTCCTGCTCCCCTCCATCGCTCTTTTACTTACATCTCCCCTCTTCCTCTTTTCTTTGCTCTCTCCCTTATTCCTTCCCTTCCTCACGCTTGTCCCCTTCTTTGTCTGTCTCTCTCCTTTCTATTGACTTTTTTAATCTGGTGTTTCCTTTTAAATGATTCAAAGAATTTAAATACTTTATTTTTTCTGTTCTCTTCTTCTATTTTCTCTCTTATGCCTCTTCCTTCTCCTTCTCCTATTCTTCCTGCTTATCCTCCTCTTATTCGCTCCTTTTTCTATTCCTCCTCCTCCTTATCTTCCTCCTTATCGTGTCGTTTTTCCTCCTCCTCTTCCTTCCATCCCCTATTTCTTCTTCCTCTTTTTTCTTTTTATTCTGTTCCTCTTCCTTTTGTTCCTGTTGCTCCTTCTCCTGTTTCTCCTTTGTCCTCTCTTCTTTTAGTATTCTTCTTCTTCCTCTTCACTTTTCTCTCCATTCTCCCTCTCTAACTCCTCATCCAATACCACCCTCCCCTCCCCTCCCCTCCCCTCCCCTCCCTCCCCTCCCCTCCCTCCCTCCCCTCCCCTTCTCTCCCTCTCCTCCCTTCCCCTTTTCTTCCACCCCCTCCTCTCCCCTTCCATTTCCTCCCCTTCTCTCCTCTCCTCTTCCTCCCCTCCCCTCCCCTCTCCTCCTCTTTTCTCCCATCCCCTTCTATCCACTTCCCTCTCCTCCCCTCCCCTCGCCTCTTTCCTCCTTCCCTTCCCCTTCTCTCCGATCCTCCTTCTCTCTCCTTCCTCCTCTCTCCTCCGCTCCCCTCCTTTCCCCTCCCCCTTCTCCCCTCCCCTCTCCTCGCAATCCTATTTCGCTCTACTTGCAGAATCCCCATTAATTACAGCTCTCTCGACCTTCCCCCTCTCTCCTTTCCCCTCTTCCTCATCCCCTCCCCCCCTCCTCCCACAGTACTCTCCCCTCCTATAATCCTTCCCCTCTCTCTCGTCTCTCCCCTTCCCTCATCTTTAGCTGTTCTGTTTCTTGTCTCCTCCTTCTTCTCCTGCGTCCCCGTGTCCTTCTCCTTCTTCTCTGTCTTCGTCTCCTTCTCCTTATTCGTCTCCTCCTACTTCTTTTCTTTTTTCTTCTTCTTACTCTCCACTTCCTCTTCCTTCTCTTCCTCATCCTCATCCTCATCCTCTTTTTCCACATACACCTCGTCCCCCTCCTCCTCTAACTTCTCCTCCTCTTCCTCATCATCATCCTCCTCCTCATCATCATCCTCATCCTCCTCCTCATCCTCATCCTCATCCTCTCCTCCATCCTCATCCTCATCCTCCTCCTCATCCTCATCCTCATCCTCATCGTCATCCTCCTCTTTCTCCTCGTCCTCTTTCACCCCTATATATCCTCTTCTCTTTCTCGACCCGCTCTTTATCTTTTCCATTTTCCATTCATATTAGTTTCCATTTCCCTCTTTTTTTCCGCAAATCCTCCATCTCTCTCCCACTCACCTCTTCCATATTTCCCCTCTGCTTTCCCCTTCTTCCTTTGTTCTTCCCTTCCCCTTTACCACTTTCCATTTCTTTGTCTCCTTCCTTCCCTCATCCCCTGCCTCTCCTTCCCCTCATCATTCACTCTCTCCATCTCTCCTAACCATCTCTATTCTTCTCCATCCTCTTCTCCATCTTTTTCTTATTCTTGCCAATTCCCTCCTTCCCCTTCCTTCATCCTTCCGAATTTCTCCTCTCTCCCCTTCCCTATCTTCTCCATTTCCCCTTGATTTTATTTTCCACTTTCCCTTGTTTCTATTTTCTATTTTCTTTTGTTTCTCATGTATGTCTTTCGCCTTCGTTTACCTCTCCTTCCCCTTCTTCCTTCTCCCTACCCCTTTCCTATCCATCTATCTATCTCTCTGTCTACCTATTTATCCATCTATCTATTTATCTATCTATCTGTCTGTCTATCTATCTATTAATCAATCAATCAATCAGTCAATCAATCTATCTATCTATCTATCTATCTATCTATCTATCTATCATCTACTATATCTAAACATATCATCTATCTATCTATCTATCTATCTGCTGTCTGTCGTCTCTATCTATCATCATCATAAAATCAATCATATCAATCATCTATCTCTATCTATCTATCACTATCCAGGAACTATCATACTGTAGTTATCTATATTACGAAGTGAGGGAAAACAGAATGGATGAGAAGGGAGGAGAAACAAGAAAAGGAATGATAGAGAAGGCAGAGGAGAAAGAAAGATGGAGGAGGTGGACGAATGGGAAGAGAAGGAAAGAAGTGGAAGAGAGAGAAAGGAGGGTAAAAGATGTAGAGGAAGTGGAAGAAGTAAAAATAGTAAAGGAGATAAAAAGGTAAAGTAAAGAGAGAAGGTAGAATAGAGGAAATGGAAGAGGGGGAGAGACAGAAAAAAGGAAAGAAAAAGAGGAAGATGCAAAAGATTGAGTAATTCGTTTTACTTTTTCTCATTCCTCCTTCTCTCCATTTTTATCCATCATTATCATCATCACCATCGTCAGCAGTTTTTTCTTATTATCACCATCACTATCATTTCATCATCTTCATTATTATAATCAGTATTATTTATATTATTATCATTATCATTGTTATTATTATTATTATCATCATTATCATCATCATCATCATCATCACCATCATCATCATCATCACCATCATCACCATCACCATCACCATAATCATAACCATCACCAACACCAACACCATCACCAACACCATAATAAATACTATCACCATCACCATAATCATAACCATCACCAACACCAACACCATCACCATCATCATCATCATCATTGTCATAATCGGAATTGTTATTGTAGTGTATATCAGCTAAGTACACCCATGGCCGTGGGTCCCACACTGTTGGAATGAGAGCTACTTGGGGAAAGTTCCATTGCGTTCATTAAAGTTCAGTAAACAATGCACTAAAGACATTTGATGATACTAATTTATAAAATATTGTTACAAAATAAATGAATACTAAGAGGCCTTATAATTGTTATATTAAACTACCGTGAACAAATAAAACCAACTTCAAAGGCTTACGTTAAAAGCTGAATAAAAAAAGGTGGAATCCTAAATGATCCTCAGACAAAAGGCCCTAAAAAATAGAAATAAGAAATAAATAAATAAATAAATGAATAAATAAATGAATAAATAAATAAATAAATAAATAACATTTAAAAAATAAAAAAATAAACGTTTCTAAAACACGGCAACACAGAAGCACTGAAAGAAAATTTTAAAAATGGCAAAGGCTAAAAGTAAGCAAAAGCACCCAAAGATAAAATCAAGTACAACCAAGTCCTGAGGAGACAGTGAATAAAAAAATAAAAGAGCAAGGCATCGCTAAAAGTACAAGTTTTCTTATAAGGATTGAGATCACGTCCAGCTCCTAGTAAAATGGAAATATCAGGCTCTAAAGACACGACTTTTCTTTAAGCTGCTGTAGCTCTGGCAACCGATGTTCTCAGAAAAAAAAAAAAAAAAAAAAAAAAAAAAAAAAAAAAAAAAAAAATATATATATATATATATATATATATATATATATATATATATATATATATATATATATATATATATTTGTGTGTGTGTGTGTGTGTGTGTGTGTGTGTGTGTGTGTGTGTGTGTGTGTGTTGTGTGTGTGTGTGTGTGTGTGTGCGTGTGTGTGTGTGTGTGTGTATATGTGTGTGACGTCATCAGCTACGTAAAATTATTATATTAAATAAAACCAGATTACATCAGGAAACCAGATAATATTAATATTAATAATGATAATATTAAGTAAAACCAGATTAAGGATGTCGTAACATAAATTTTTAAAAAAATACAAATTAGAGAAAACAAAATTATTTTAGATGAACACAAATGCAACATTTGAAAAGATAACGTACCTTCACTTCATGATGAGTCAGCAAACAATCTAAATAGCTTATGATAAAAAAAAATTAGATAAAAATAAAAAACCGTAACTTCGAATTCAATAAAATAACCAAAGAGAATTGGCAAGAAATCAACAAACACAGTAAAAACGAAACAAAGAGAACGGCTATCAAGCAAACTAAAACAAAAGCACAAAAGCACAAAACAGAAAAAAAAACACACGTAAAAAAAGGAAAAAAAAACGAATATATAAAACCACACATGAACGAAACCGCGACTTTGAGCGACCAATCTCCGGGAGAGAAATATCGCACGATGCTCGCGGGAGGGATGCAGGAGGAGAGGGTTTCTTGCATTGCTGTTATTATTACTATTATTGTTGTTGTTGTTGTTGGAATTGTTATCTTTTTTTTTCATTAATATAATTGCTGCTCGTGTGTTGTTGTTGCTGTAGTTTTTGCTATCATTAATATTATTATTATTATTATTATTATTATTATTATTATTATTATTATTAATTACTATTACTATTATATTATTATTATTTATTATTATATTATTATTATTATTATTATTATACTATTATTTATTATTATTATTATTATTATTATTATATATCATTATTATTATATAACAATGATAATTATATACAATATATATATATATGATTAATCATTTATTATATTATTATTATTATTATTATTATTATTATTATTATTATTATTATTATATATATTTTATTATTATTATTATATTATATTATTATATCATTATTATTATTATTATTGTGAAAGTTTCTTTAGATCTGCTAATTAAAATCAAACACCGAGTCACTACCAGCGACCTAGGGTGATTGAAGTTTAAGGTAATGGAACATCAACAAAAATATGCAAAAATATGCAGAACAATTACATATTAAAACATCCAGTCAAGTCAATTCACGAACACAAAAATACTTCAGATCGATAAGGCTCTTCTGAGAATATGCACTGTGCTGTTTAAAACTATTTTTGGACTTTCTAATTTTGGATTTCCCAGTATTTGTTCAAGAAACCTATTAGTACCTTTCTTTATAAGGCCAAGTGCTCCAATAAAAACAAGCAAAGTTTTGTTTTTTAAATGCCACATCTTTTCCACCTCTATTTCCAGGTCTTTATACTTTGATATCTTCTCGAACACTGTCGTTGAGGCGTTACTATCTGAAGGGATGCTCATATCTATAAACAGGCAGGTGTTGTTTATTTTGTCCTTGATGACGATATCTGGACGATTTGCCTGTATAGTACGATCTGTGTGAATTGGAAAGTCCCACAGGATTGTAGCATCTTTACTTTCAAAGGCTCTGGATGGTGTTCGTACCATTTATCTTGCGTTCCGATAGAAAAGTGCTTGCATATCTTCCAATGCAGTTACTTGCCCACTCTGTCGTGGCGATTTTTGTACTCATTTGGTGTTAATATTGAACAACCAGACACAAGGTGATCAATCGTCTCAACATTGTCTTCACAAAACCTACACTTTGGGTCAGTGCCATTGTGCAAGATATTAGCTTGATAGGTTCTGATAAACAAACATTGATCTTGGGCTGCAAGAATAAAACTCTCTGTTTCCCCTTTAAGTCCAGAGCTTCTAAGCCACTGATGGGTCGCGGTTTCATCTACATCAGTGTGTTTGCTTCGAGCTGCAAACTGTCCATGGAGAGGCTTTTCATGCCACCTAGATTCAGGTTTTTCTTGGCCGACCTTCTTCGCTTTTTGTTTTCTATGCTTAGCAGCTAATGTTGGCGACATATGTTCGATGTTTTCGCTCTCAATACCCAGTTCCTGAGAAAACTTAACTGATTCCTTTACTACCGAGTGTGACCTTTTGGAGTTTTCATATACTCTAACTAATTAAAGCATCCAATCATTGGTTAGAGCTAAGTATTGCAAGAGACCAATCGTTGTTGTTTTATACGATAATTCCAACTGCATCATCCCCCTACCTCCTTTACTTCTAGGGACGTACAGACGGTCTACGTCTGATTTAGGGTGATACATTCTGTTACATGTCAGTTGCTTCCTAATTTCGGTGTCAATTTGTTTGAGTTAACTTAAGTTCCAGCCTATCACGTTAAACCTATATGTAACCACAGGTATTGCAAGAGTGTTGATTGCTGTTAGTTTGTTCTTCGAGTTTAATTCCGTTTTCAGGATTGATCTTACTCTTCAGATGCATTCTGTACGTATTTTTTCTTCATCTACGATTGTTGTATACCATCTCCTTCGATTACTCCCAGATATTTATAGGTTTCTTCCTGATCTAATTGCATTATTACAGTATCAACACTTAACTCTATATTGTCAGATGTAACTACTTTTCCCTGCTTAAAAGTTGCTTTAGCACACTTATTGAGACCAAACTCTATACCTATGTCATCACTAAAATCTTTTACGGTTTTCAACAACCCTTCCAGTTCACCATCATTCTGAGCATAAAGTTTCAAATCATCTATATAGAAAAGATGATTGATCTTCTTGTCAGTGATCTTATATCCATACCCTGTGTTGTTAAGAAGCTGGGAGAGTGGGAGAAGTGCCATACAAAATAAAAAGAGTCGCCCTGGAAGATTCCGCATCTGATTCGCATGTCGTTTGAAATAAGAATACCGTTTACGTGGCTGAGAGTAAGATTCGTCTCCCATAATGTCATGCTGCTTTGAAGAAAGTTGATTAAGACAGGAGAGACTTTGAACATTTCTAAGGATTTTAAAATCCAAGAGTGTGGGATACTGTCAAAGTTTTTTTTATTGTCGATGCAAGCAGTACTTAGATGTCTGTGTTTAGTGTGAGCATTTTCGAGAATCATTTTATTTATGAGCAGTTGATCTTTACATCCATATGATCCTCTGCAACACCCTTTTTGTTTGTTGGGAAAAATATTTTTTCTTCCATATGTATGTAGGTTCTTTCAGTTAAGATTGAAGTAAGTAATTTATCGGAAGTTGATAAGCATGTAATGGGTCTGTTTGTTACTTTTGGCCAAGAGATAAGTAGTCCCTTCACATAACCATTAGGTGTTAAGTTAGGTTCTATCATAACTGAATTAGATGCTAATTTGGCATGCACCGAAGAAAGTGTATTAAGCCAAAAAATTGGGATCTGGTCAACCACAGGTGATTTCCATTTATGGGACTTTTTTGTGCGCTTTTAATTTCTTCAGTAGTAATATTTTCCCATTCTTTTTTGGGAATATCCCTAGTGCTATTCTCAATATCTTGTATCCATGCGTTTTCATTGAATTATTTATCTTTTTCCCAGATGTTGTTCCAGAATTCCCGGACCTGTTCTTCAGATGGTGCAGCTTCCACGAAAATTGTTTCTATTTCGCGGTAAAATTTCTTCGCGTCAGTCTCGAACATTTTATTCTGCCTGAGGAACTTTTGGCGCTTGTCATATCTACGTAACCTTTGTGCCTTAACTTGGAGTTTTTGCTTCAGCTCTTCTATAATCGTTGGTATTTGTTCTTTGGAAAGTATTTTGTATTTTCTTATTACTTTTCTCGCTTTCCTCAATTGCTTCCCATTATCTTTTTGTAGTTCGTCAAATATAGATATTTCCCTTCTAAAGTTTTCTATTTCTTCCTCAATTTTCACTTGCCACTTAGCTTTGCGAGGCTTCTTTTTCGTTTCCTTCTTTCTTAACTTAATGCCACATTTTGCTTGGAGGATTCTTCCTGTTGCGTACATTAGTTCGCTTAATTCAGTTAAATCAGGATTCGTCTCATGACAGAGTTATTCTAACGCTTTGTTACCTATGTTTAATATATTTTTATATTTATGGGTATGTTTAATATTAATAATGTCTCTCTTTCACTCATTTCGGTATGTTTTACTACCGGTAGTTCTTCAACGATATTCGTTTTCATAGCCAGCAATTCTTCCTCATCTACGACAACCTCACGCGGCTCTAATTCATCGATATCATTTCCAACTGCTAGATCAACTTTATTTGGCATGTCAAGTTCTTGTTCATCTAAATTTCCTTCCACTTCGTTTTCTTTTATCTGTACCTCTATAGTGTCATTTTTTACTCGGTCTTTGATTATTGAGATTTCTATATCTGTCAATTTTTTGCTACGAACAATGTCTTCTAACATTGGCTAGCTTGTTTGGGTCAAGCATTTGCGTTTTCTCACTTTCACTATTCCTTAAACACCATGTATTATAGGTGTCATCAGTATTATTCGTTTCAAGGTTTTCAAGTGCATAATAAAAACAGTATATTACCTCAGTGTACTCTTCCTTTGTCCATTTAAGTCTTGTTTTCTTTTGATTGTTAGTACTAGATGGTTGAACCGCAGGGCCAGGGGTGGGATCTGTCCCGTCCTGGTGACCTGGCGGATTTTGACCAATGGAAGAGGTAGACTTAGTAGCATACTTTTCGATCCCAGGCGAGTCTTGCCCTGGGGGATGCGGCATGATTTATTTTTTGTTTTCATTTGAGAAGTAGGATGCATTTTAGCATTACTGCCAAGAAGTTGGATATTCCGCGCCAGTTACCAACTGGTATTTCTGGGTCCCCGCATCATCATCATCATCATCATTATTTTTATTATTATTATTATCATTATCATTATCATTATTATTATCATTATTATTATTATTATCATCATCATCATTATTATTATTATTATTATAACTATTATCATTATTATTATCGTTATCATCATCATCATCATCATCATCATCATCATCATCATCATCATCATCATCATCATCATCATCATCATCATCATCATCATCATCATTATTATCATTATCATCACCATCGTTATGGTTATTTTCACCATTATTTTCCTTATCATTCTCATTATTATGATCATTGTTATCAATATCATTATTATTGCTGTTGTTATTATATCATTATTCTTATCATTAAAATCATCATCATCATTTCCAATATTATCACCATTATCATTGTTATTATCATTATTACTACTATTATTATTGTCTTTGTTGTTGTTATAATAATGATGATGACAATAATGATAACAATGAATTATACTGCTACTACTAATAATAATAATAATGATAATAATAATAATAATAATAATAATAATAATAATAATAATAATAGTAATAATAATAATAATAATAATAGTAATAATAATGATAATAGTAATAATAATAACAATAACAATAATAATAATAATGATAATAACACTAATGGCACGCTAAATGATAAAAACAATAATAATAACAACTGTAATAATAATAATCAATATTATTACACTATTATTATTATTATTATTGTCATTATCATTGCCGGGAAACACGTTTTTTTTCACCCGCCTCTCTCTCTATCTGTCTGTCTATAACTTCCTATCTATCTATCCATCTACCTACCTATTGTTTGTATATATATGTGTGTGTGTGTGTGTGTGTGTGTGTGTGTGTGTGTGTGTGTGTGTGTGTGTGTGTGTGTGTGTGTGTGTGTGTGTGTGTGTGTGTGTGCACGTATACGTATGAATGTGTGTGTGTGTGTGTGTGTGTGTGTGTGTGTGTGTGTGTGTGTGTGTGTGTGTGTGTGTGTGTGTGTGTGTGTGTCTATCTATCTATTCATCTATCTCTACTTTTATTCCGTGTAATTTCATCACATTTTTCTTTACCATTTATTCATTATCCGTTCTTCTTTTCTCTTGGGTTTCTTCTTTTTCTAAAACGAAATTTGGATGATATATTATCAACAGCAACTCAGTATTACACGAGGATGGCAACTGCAGCTTTGCCTTTCTGTTTTTTTTTTTTCTTCTTCTTCTTCGTCTTCTTCTTCTTTCTTCTTCTTCTTCTTCTTCTTCGTTATTTATTCATTTATTCATTTATTTATTTATTCATTAATTCATTCATTTATTAATTTTATTGTACTTTTTATATCCTATTTCTTGTCTGCTAAAATGAACCGTTTTATCTGTGCATAAACCTTTTTTTCTGTTTTTGAACTTTTTGTCTACTTTTGAAACCTTTTTTTTTTAGTTTTCAACCCTTTTGTCTTATATGAATCCTTGTCTGATTTTGAATCCTTTTGTCTGTTTTTTCAACTTTTTGTTTATTTTTTAAACCCTTTGTCTCTTCTTCTTCTTTTTCCTTCTTTATTTCGTGTATATATTGTGCCTTTTGTCAGTCAATCGGCCATTTGTTTTCGAACGTTTTTTCTGCTTCTGAACCTCTTATCTGAACGCTTTTGTCTGTGTCCCTACCCTTTTGTTTTTGTTTTTTACCCTGATTTTGACCCCATTTTGTCACTTATGAACTTTTGTTAATGTATTTGAATCCTTTAGACCATAGTAATAGAAATAATTCATGATTATAATTAGGAAGAAAGACGTTTTCGTTTCTTATGCTTGCCGTTTCTTGTGAAAGAGAAAAAATCTTAGGAGTGTCTACGTTTATCTGAATCTTTCATAAATGCCAGACTTCCGGATAAGACATGTCTAGACGAGAACTAACCAACGTTTCAACTATTCCAGGACAGGTTAAGTAGATATTGCAACCCAAAATCCTTCTTATATGTTTGCTTGCTCTTCTTTTTACATGTGCCATTCCTGTTTCATCACTTTTTTGCCACGTGGAATCAGGGGCTCGTATATTAAGCAATGATGTTTCCTTAACCCACACTGTCTGTCTGTCTGTCTGGCTGTCTGTCTGGCTGTCTGGCTGTCTGGCTGGCTGGCTGGCTGGTTGGCTGGCTGGCTGTCTGTTTGGCTGGCTGGCTGGCTGGCTGGCTGTCTGTCTGTCTGTCTGGCTGGCTGGCTGGCTGGCTGGCTGTCTGGCTGTCTGGCTGTCTGGCTGGCTGGCTGGCTGGCTGTCTGGCTGGCTGTCTGGCTGTCTAGTTAGTTGTTATGTTTATTGGTGGTTTGGTCGAAGTTCATGTAGGTCATTTTTTGTATAGCCTGAAGGGATCGAAATCTGTTGTTCTTTTTAGTGATGTTGTTCTGAAGAAGGTGAAGAAGGGTGTCAAGTCAGGTCGAATAAGCTATGTTTATCTTTTTCTTTGTCTGTCTGTTTATCTGTTTGTCTTATCTGTCTTTCTCTATCTGGCTCTTTTTCTCTCTATTTATTACATGTTCATCTATCTACCTATCTATCTTTCTATCTAATTATTTATTTATGTCTCTCTCTCTCTCTCTCTCTCTCTCTCTCTCTCTCTCTCTCTCTCTCTCTCTCTCTCTCTCTCTCTCTCTCTCTCTCTCTCTCTCTCTCTCTCTCTCTCTCTCTCTCTCTCTTCTCTCTCTCTCTCATTTCTCTAACTATCTATCTATTTCTCTCTCTCTCTCTCTCTCTCTCTCTCTCTCTCTCTCTCTCTCTCTCTTCTCTCTCTCTCTCTCTCTCTCTCTCCTCTCTCTCTCTCATCTCCTCTCTCTTCTCTCTCTTCTCTCCTCTCTCTCTCTCTCTCCTCCTCTCTCTCTCTCATCTCTCTCTCCTCCTCCTCTCCTTCATCTCATCAACGATTTTAGTTACAAGCCATTTGTCCAAATTTCGTACTGCATTTAATTGCTTGTTGTGCTGTGGCGTCATATAGGATTGTTAGTCATTTTTCATCAAAAAGAAGGCTATCCATTCCCGAGACTGGCAATGGATTTAATAGAAGAAAGGGGAAGAGAGACGAAGTTTCGAAGATCTAGAAGTAGATGGTGAGAAAGAGAATAGAGAGAGGGAGAGGAGAGGGATGGAAGGAAAACGGGAGTGAGAGATAGAGACAAAAGAGATGGGATAAGAAAAAGTACACATAAAGATAGAGAGAGAGAGAGACAGAAATAGAGAGAGAGAGACAGAGAGAGAGAGAGAGAGAGAGAGAGAGAGAGAGAGAGAGAGAGAGAGAGAGACAGAGAGAGAGAGAGAGAGAGAGAGAGAGACAGAGACAGACACACAGACAGATAGATAGACAGACAGAGAAAGAAAGAGAAAGACTGTAAAAATTGTGCGTGAATGGACTTATGCAAAACAGGGAATTATTTTCACTGATAAAAATGACAATCACAGAATAAAACAAGGAAATCTTCAGTCAGGGAAAAGTAACCGTAAATTCCCCCTGCCCTATCTCTTATTTATGATGTTACCACAAGCAACTTTTTCTTTTTCTCTCTTTTTCCATGCGCCCTTCAATAATTTTCTACCCTCTGCTTCATTTACTCATATACAAGTTTATGTACAGAATGACAAACATATGCACAATGTGTGTGTGTGTGTGTGTGTGTGTGTGTGTGTGTGTGTGTGTGTGTGTGTGTGTGTGTGTGTGTGTGTATGTATGTATGTATTATATATATATATATATATATATATATATATATATATATATATATATATATATATATATATATATATATATAACATACATATATTTATATATATATATATATATATTTATATATATATATATATATATATATATATATATATATATATATATATATATATATATATATAACACACATACACATACATAACGTGTGTGTTT
>NC_051402.1:21188768-21201268 GCF_015228065.2 Penaeus monodon
ATGATAATAATCATTTAATTATAAAAACTAATATTATTAACATCATATGGAAGACAAAAGAAATGGTCATATTTTACTAAGTATTGAGCTTTATTTGAAGATATCACTGGCTTATCAAAAATAATCATATATAGTCCTGTACGAGTTTCAAGATAAAGAAATTCAAAAGATTATTCCGCCCGTTTATCAACGCTGCCTTAGATGCTATTTGCTTTACATTTTACTGATTCTTATAAGCCTAGAAATTAACATTATACTTTTCTGTATTACCTTATATCATTTTCAAATACATTCTATAATAAGATATCTTCGGAATACAGCTTAAATGGCCCAATGAAGAATTATAAAAAAAAAAAAAAATATGTAAGAAGTATTTGTCAATGTAACTATTCGACTATGGGTCGCGCATGCGTATTGATAACTAATTGCTATGTTGGCACGCCTGTGTGGGCGGAGCTTAAACTTGAGGAAAAGGACTTGAAATTCGACAGCAAATACAATTCAAGTACTTCCAAGAAATTGCAGAGAAGGATGCGGCAGATGAAGCCTCTTATTTTTTCAGGTACAATAAAAGCAATTCTAACTTCTCTGTATATGTCTCGTATTATTTAAGTTACATCTTTATGCAAATATTGGTAATGGTAATGTCATTGCTTTTAAAATGCAATGCACTCACCACTGGTATACAATAAGTAAAATGAAGATAAGAACATCAGATAATATATAAAACCAGAGAAGGAATGAAAGAAAATCCACTTACGAAAGCTTTCAGATACTCATCCACATACACAAAAATACATCATGCACGATTCATGCAGCATCATGCAACTCCAGCCGCCATGATGATAAACTCTGCTAATGTTTGCGCGAATGTCACTGTCTCTGCAAATGTGTGTCGGATCCATCACCGGCACATTACAGAATGCAGCTCGGGCTTGGGTTACCTGAGTGGAAAGGGAGAGTAGGGGATGGGGGGAGAAAGATGGGGGAAAGGGAGGGAAGAGAAGAATTGGGGGAGGAAGGGAGGAGGAGGGAAGAATAAAGGAGAGGATAGGGGGAGAAGAGGAGGAGGAGAATAGGAGAGATGAGTGATTGAGGAGTTGGTGACGGAGGAGTAAGGGATGGGGTGTAGGAAGGGGAGTGAGGGAGGAAAGAAAGAAGCAAAGGAAGAGGGAAAGAAGTGGATAATGATGAAGAGACAGACTAGAAGAGAATATGAGATAGCGAGCAGGAAGAAAGAACTAAAGGGAAGAGAAGAACAAAGTTGACAGAAAATGATGAGAAAGACTGAGAAGGTCGGGAAAGAAGGAGGGAGAGACAGGGACAAAGAGAGAGAGCGAGAGAGAGAGAGAGAGAGAGAGAGAGAGAGGAGAGAGAGAGAGAGAGAGAGAGAGAGAGAAACAGACAGACAGAAAATAAATGTGAGAGAGAGAGAGAACGAACCAAAGAGAGAGTGAGAGAGAGAGAACTAGAGAGAGAACGAGAGAGAGAGAACGAAAGCAAGAACAAAAGAAGGAGAAAGAGACCGAGAGAGAGAGAGACAGAGTAATTCCGCAGAGAGATTAATTTGCGGCGTCGATGTGCCAACACGTCATAGCGCGAGAGACCGGAAATTGATGTTCTTCTCCCAATGCTTCTCGTGTTTTTGTTGCTGTTTGTTTTGTTTGTTTTGTCGGCTTTATTTGTGCTACAAACTTAGACTCATCCGCACTCTGAATCTCGTTAATGTGAATACCTTTTTTTGTTTTTGTTTTTGTTATTGTTAGGGATATGCTGTTGTTCCTGGTGATGTTATTGGTGTTATTATTGTTGTTGATTTTTCTTTTTATTACTATCAGCATTGCCATTATTAACAATTATTTCATCATTATGTAATCATTATCAGTATCACCATAGTTATCATTATCACTATCATTGTTAAAATTGTTATCTTTATTATTATTGTTGTTGTTGTTATTACTAGTAGTAGTAGCAGCAGCAACAGTAGTAGTAGTAGTAGTAGTAGTAGTATAGTAGTAGTAGTAGCAGTAGTAATAGTAGTAGTAGTAGTATAGTAATAATAGTAGTATTAATATCACCTCATCATAGTCTTTTTTATAATCCTCATTACTATTTTTATCAGTTCAAAATAACAAACAGCGTATCTCTGAGGGAAAAAAAAAGGCGGAAACGCTTAAAATCACTTTTAACGCCATAACATCCGAATAATTTCAAACAGAGCAACAATTTTACACAAAATGCAAGATTCATTCTCTTATTACGGCCATCATGCAACTCATCCGAAAACTTAATTTGAATTTTCCTCAGTTAAAACCGTATTTGATAAAGCCAATAGCAGGGTTTCTCCGACTTCCATGTCACTTTGCGAGAGATTGGTGCTGTCTGGTCGAGCGGCGGCGGCACCAAGCATAAGACGGAGCCTGTTGACAGATGCTCGATAATCCGCATAGAAATCGGACTGTTGCAAGTTCCCTCACGGTGATGTTGCAGTATTAAATGATGAAATTCTGTTTATTGCAAGTTGTCCTTGCCAGACTATATGATATTGAATTAATCAATGGGTATGAGTTGTTGTTGTTGTTGTTGTTGTTGTTTTGTCTGCAATGCTTAATGATGATTTGGTGAATTTTAGCCTGTTGCAAGACGTTTCCTGGGCGATTCTACAATGTTGGGAAATAAAATTGCAGATTTCAGCCTGCTCCAATTAACCTCCCCCTTTATTGGCGAATCTAATACTGGTTGTCAAGTTCATGAATTTGTCCCCTGCAATACTGAAAGATAAACTGATGAACGCCAGTTTTGTTGCAGGCGATCCTCAGCGACCCTGCAAAGATGGATTTTAGTTAGTTTAAAATCACTCCTGGGTAATAATACGGCACCAAATAATCAATTTATGTGAGAGAGGAAACTATAAACACGTGCGCATACAAAGGCGTAAACACTTGTATACACTTGTACACACGTTTGGGGAAACCTCCATTTTAGATCCTTTGATAACTTATTCATGGCAGAGATATGGACACAGTAATATATTACGTTTTACCTTTGAGCTTAGAGCTTAGCCTACCTTCTACATGTTTATTCACTCCTGGTTCAGCTTCGATCACTGCGTTTTTATAGTTGGTAGTCTATCAGTCTGTTTATCATGGAAAGAGAGAGAGAGAGAGTCTTTTCTCCGCTCTCTCTCTCTCTCTCTCTCTCTCTCTCTCTCTCTCTCTCTCTCTCTCTCTCTCTCTCTCTCTCTCTCTCTCTCTCTCTCTCTCTCTCTCTCTCTCTCTCTCTCTCTCTCTCTCTCTCTCTCTCTCTCTCTCTCTCTCTCTCTCTCTCTCTCTCTCTCTCTCTCTCTCTCTCTCTCTCCTTCTCTCTATTTATCACCCACTCCCTTACCCCCTTGCGAAGTTCATCTTGACCTGCGAAGAGGAATGTCAAGTATGGACAAAGGAGAAAGAGAAAATAAGAAGAGAAAAAGGTCGAGGTGAAAAAGGAGAAAGAGAAGGAAAGGAAAAGGAGAAACTACAATGAATAGGGGATGGAAGGAAAGGAAATAGAAGGTTGGGAGAAGAAGAGAAAGAGGTGAATAATGAAGAAGAGTTAAAAGAGTAAATGGAGAAGGAAGATGAAAAAGAAAGAGAGAAAGTAGAAAATGAGAGGAAAAGGAGAAGGAAAAGAAGGAGTGAAAACAGAAAAAGAAAAGAGAAAAAAAGATGGAGAAGAATGGGAACAGAGAAGGAGATGGAAAAAAAAAGGAAAACGGGAAAGAGTGAATATATGAAAATGGGTATAGGTAGAGTATCCAGGGGAGCGGGGGGGGGGGGTAATGTTGGTTTTGGCCTGTATGTGTTTGGCCAATCGATTTCTCTGCTTCTCTCTCTTTCAGTCTCTTTCTCTCTGCTTCTATCTCTTTCTCCTTTTATAAATCCACGTTTCTCTTTTTTCTTTGTCTCTTTCTTTTTTAAGGGTATTCCCGTTTCATTTCAGATTTTTGGTCTCTCTCTCTCTCTCTCTCTCTCTCTATCTCTCTCTCTCTCTCTCTCTTTTGCTCTCTTTTTTCCCCTCTCCCTTTCCCTCCCTCTTTTTCTAGTTTTTTTTTCTACAGACACGATTAGCGTTTGCTGTAGATGCCGTGAAGGATTTTCCATGTGAGTAATAATTTTGGAACAAACGTCAATAAGAACATTGTAAAGCTCTAGTTTCCAATGTTGTTTTCATCGAAGAAAGTTTTTTTTTCTGATATCTTGTTTACCTTTCCTCTTCATACCGGAACTGATTTCTCCTTTACTGTTTTATCGACGTAATGTGGCGTAAGGCAGCGTCCTTCCTGTCACTTTTTTTTATATAACTTTTAATGTGATGGAAACTTGTCGAACAGAATAGCTGATTAAGTGAAGTGAAATGTATTTACAATTATGATCCATTTATTTGAATGGAGATTTACTATTACTGTTGAATGGGACATTGCTACTCTATCTATCTGTCTATCTGTCTATCTGTCAATCTATCTGTCTATCTGTCTATCTGTCAATCTATCTGCCTATCTGTCTATCTGTCACTCACTCCATCTCCTCTCTCTCTCTCTCTCTTTCCTCTCCGCCTCCTCTCACCTTCTCTCTCTCTCTCTCTCTCTCTCTCTCTCTCTCTCTCTCTCTCTCTCTCTCTCTCTCTCTCTCTCTCTCTCTCTCTCTCTCTCTCAGCCTCATCTTCTCCGGCGGAACATAGGAAATGGGAACATAAATTCCTTTAAGCAGGTGTCTTCCGTAATGGCTGAAGGTGCTCTGTTTACCCTCTAACGCCGCGTAGGGACACGGATTTATGACGTGGAGAGAGAGAGAGAGAGAGAGAGAGAGAGAGAGAGAGGAGAGAAGGAGGAAAAGAGAGAGAAGACGAGAGGAGAGGAGGTGGAGGAAAGAGAAAGAGGGAGAGAGAGAGAAGAGAGAGAAAGAGAAAGAGAGAGAGAGGACGGGAGGAGAGGAGGTGGAGAGAAAAAAAAGAGGGGAGTAAGAGTGAACAAGAGAATAAGCAACAGAGTGAAGAGGAGGCGAATGATATTTCGTTATTATTATAATTAATTTTGTTATTATTATTATTACAAGTTATTTTTATCATTATTTTTGTTATAACTTTCATCATTACTATCATTATTGTCATTGATATTGTTGTCGTTGTTATTATTATTATCAGTATCATTATTATTATTATCATTATTATTACTATTATTATCATTATTAATATCATCACCATCATCATCATATTAATTATTATCACTAACAGTTTTATTACAACTGTTATTATCTTTATCATTACCAGCATGATCCTTATCTTTATATTTTAGCACTGTTTTTAACCTCATTATTATCAACATCATCATTACTATTTTAACTACAATACCACTGATACTATTCACCATTACCGTTACTATGGCACTGTGAAAATATTTATTCTCATTTTACACATTCTCTACATCTGTCTCATTACCATCACCAACACTAAATCTCCAACATCACCAACACTAAATCTCCAACATCTCCATCACTTTCATCAGCATCATCCACAGCATCCTTTTCTAGATAAAATGTTTTTCTAAATAAAATTCAACATTTCTCGATTTTGCAAGGAAACACGTCGAGAAATCCTGAAATAACGACTCTGCAATCTGCTGCAAGGCAGGAGTTGAATAAGAACATGTTGCAAGCAATCTTTATGAAAAAAAAATAATAAAGTGCGTCTCAAGTCGTTTTTTTATAGAGCTGTTTGCCTATTTATTTAACTATTTATATGTTTTAGAATTTATTTGTTGACTCGTATATATGTATCTGTCCATCTACCGGTTTATTTATCTATTTGTGTCGAATGATCTTTGCAGATTCATTTGTCTTTCTGTTTTGTTTTGTTGTTGTTGTTGTTGTTGTTTTTTCAATTACATCATTCTATCTGTCTATCTGTTTATCTATGTATCGATTATTATGTATATTTTCTTATCTACCTATCCGAAATTTAGCTTGTTATCTGTAAGTTTAAATATTCAGAATTCATCATTTATTATGGCTATCAGTCGTAATAAAATAGTAGTAGTTGTAGTAGTAGTAGTAGTAGTAAGCAGTAGTAGCAGTAGTAGTAGTAGTAGTAGTGCTGGTATTAGTAGGGGCAGTCACTGCAGTAGTTGGAGTAGTAGTAGTGGTACCACATATGTGGTTGTGGTCTTGATTAAGAGGACCATGACTAATCAAAAAGTAAGTTTTGCTAGGTTTTGTACATATTTAGCGTTCATTCAGAACACTAGTGCAATTCGTTCAACGAACACTGGATATCGTTATTTTTGCCTTCACCGCAACTTTAACATTCAGTTATAACGACCATTCCCAGTTCTAACTATTCCTGACTAGCTCTATTGGATCTAGATAATTTTACATGTCACATGGTGATGTTATTGTTGTTGATATCAAATTCTTACTATTATTATCCGTAATACTATCAGTGTTGTCCTTATCATTGTCAACAGGGTTATAATTGTATCATCACCATTACCACTATCCCAGTTAACATCACTATTATTACTGTCATTATGTTATTCTCGATGTCTTTATTACTATCATTTGCCTCTCCCCACGCGTCTGCTCGGTCAATCTTTTCACATTATTATTTACAATTACAGTTATTCACGTGTCCACTCACCTCACCCTCTCTATTCATATCATCATCATCATCTCTGTTGCCGTAACTGTTATTATTAGGGTCTTATTGTTATTGTTATGTTTAGTAGTAGTAGTAATGATATCATCATTATTATTGTTGGGACTGTTATTAGTACAATCATTACTGTTGTTATTGCTATCATTAGAATCATTAGTTTTAGTAGCAGTAACATCATCATCATCATTATTCCCTTCATCATCATCATCATCTCCATCATCATCATCATCTTCATCATCCTAATGTTCATGCTCATCCTCATCCTCATCATCATCATCATCATCAGCATCAGCATCAGCATCATTATCATCATTATCACCACCGCCATCATCATTCTCTTCATCATCATCACCATCATCATTCTCATCATCATCATCATCATCCTTCTCTTCATCATCAACATTCTCTTAATCATCATCATCATCATCATTCATCATTCTCTTCATCATCATCATCATCATTCTCTTCATCATCATCATCATCATCATTTTCTTCATCATCACCATCGTCATCATCATATTCTTTATTACCAACTTGAGGTTTATAATTTCCCCCCCGTCTTTTGCTGTCATTGTTTCCTCATTTATCATCTTGTTCTGTATCTATTTATTAAAGAAAAAAAAATCTAAATACCTACATATGACATCTTTCGTATTATTATCACCATAATAATATTATTATCACCATAATGATAATAATAGTAAAAATAATAACAGTAATAAAAACAATAATAGTAATAAGGATAATGGTATGATGATAATAATTATCATGATAATAATAATGATAACAATAATAATAATAATAATGATAATAATAATAATGATAATAGTGATAATAATGGTTCTACTACTACTACTACTAATAATAATAATAATAGCAATAATAGTAATGATGATAATGGTAATAATAATGATAATGATAATAATGATAATACTATTATCATTAAGAATGCTAATAACGATAGTGATGATGATAACTGTACTAATAATGTTATTATTTATAATAAAAGTAACAATAATTATAGTAAATAATTATAATAATAAAAAAGATAATTATGATAAAAATAATAATGAGAGTGATGATGATAACAATATTGATAGTGATAATAATAATGATAAAAATTACAGTGACAATAATGATATAATAATAATGATAATGATAATAATACTAGTAGTAGTAATAGTAGTAGTAGTAATAATAATAATAATAATAATAATAATAATAATAATAATAATAATAATGATAATAATAATAATAATAATAATAATAATAATAATAATAATAATAATAATGATGATGATAATAATAACAATAAATTTTATTATCATCACCACTCTTATTTTCATTATTATCATCATTATCATTATTACCAAAATTATCTTTTTTATTGTTTCTATTACTATGATGATTATTATTGTTTTTTTAATCATTATCCTTTTTATTATCGTAATTTTTTGTATTATTAATCTTATTTTTATTATAATTATTATTGTTATTATTGTTATTATTATTATTATTATTAAGATACTGTTATTATTATTATTATTATTATTATTATTATTATTATTATCTATTATTATTATTACTATTATTATTATTATTATTATTATTATTATTATTATCATTATTATCATTGTTGTTGTTGTTGTTTTAGTTGTTATCATTATTATTGCTATTATTATTACCATTAACATGTTCATCATATAATCGTTTTCTTCCCCTTTTTGTGTGCAAATTCCTCTTCTGAATGTCAGTAAAACGTACAATTTAAATGTTAAACTGATATATTCCTCCTTAATACAGCGTCATTAGTTGAAGTTGAAGTTTAAATTGAATAGAATCATATATATAAATATGTATATATATATATATATATATATATATATATATATATATATATATATATATATATATATATATATATATATATATATATATATATATATATATATATATATATATATATATATGTATATATTTTTTTTTTCTTTTTTTTTAATAGAATGCTAAAACAACTTAAATAATAATTTTATTAGACTTCTTTTTAGTATTACTATTTTTTTCTTTCTTTCTTTCTTTCTTTCTTTCATGACTATTATTATCATTATGCTGTCATCTTTATTATCGTCACTCATCTATATCATTGTTAAATTCGTGCTATGATTACAATAATAATAGTAATTTCAAAATTAGTATTGCATTTTTTTCTTTCCTCTAATCATAGAGCGAAATACAGATGGGGCTTTCAAAGCACAGTAGACGAAGAATAATATGATAATGAGAAAAAGTGAATAATCCGGATTAATGACTTGTATAACTCGATTTGATACATTCAGTAGTCTTAAAAATATCGAAATACATATATATATATACTAAATAATTTCTTGCATCATAATATTATACCTTAAGAGAACATGTAATATATAATCTATTGCTCTTAGGGTACTGATGATTATAATAACGATGATACATTGGTAACAATGGCAGTAACATTATTGATAATAATTGTTTTTAATGATAATGTGTATGACAACAAGTACCTCCAACTCGGCAATTCTGTTCTATTCTATTCTCTCTCTCTCTCTCTCTCTCTCTCTCTCTCTCTCTCTCTCTCTCTCTCTCTCTCTCTCTCTCTCTCTCTCTCTCTCTCTCTCTCTCTCTCTCTCTCTCTCTCTCTCTCTCTCTCTCTCTCTCTCTCTCTCTCTCTCTCTCTCTCTCTCTCTCTCTCTCTCTCTCTCTCTCTCTCTCTCTCTCTCTCTCTCTCTCTCTCTCTCTCTCTCTCTCTCTCTCTCTCTCTCACACACACACACACACACACACACACACCACACACACACACACACACACACACACACACACACACACACACACACACACACACACACGCACACACACACACACACACACACACACACACACACATTCACAAACACAAAATCTCTCTCTCTCTCTCTCTCTCTCTCTCTCTCTCTCTCTCTCCCTCTCTCTCTCTCTCTCTCTCTCTCTCTCTCTCTCTCTCTCTCTCTCTCTCTCTCTCTCTCTCTCTCTCACTGAAAAACAGGATCTGTTTCAAAACTACACACAAAATCGGCGCATATATACAGACAAGAGAAAAATACAAACAGACTGGATTTCCCTAACATACACAGATCCAAGAACACATGTTACCCTTGAAAAGGCAGAGCGAAAAAAAAACATACGTTCAGTTAATTATAGATTCCGAAATTGCCTTCTTTATAAAGATATAGCAATGAGGAATGATTCAAAAGCCAGGTAATGACCTGAAGCAATAATAGACAAAAAATATGAACTGATGATAAAACAAATTTTTAAAGAAATATAAAAATTAATACTAATATCACCCTCCTTTCATAGAAGTAAGTCGATCTCCCAAGTTCACCCTAGAGTTACAGGAAGTGTCAGCGGAAAGGGCGTCGTAATCATAATAATATACAAGTCTGTCTGTGTCCTGAGTTGCAATTATAATTTTCTCACTGCATCCGGGACCCTGCGTATTGTACCTGGTGTTAAGTATCTTTCTGTACCATTGGGTCGGGGAAAGTTGTCTGTGTATGGTACGTGTGCATGGTAGGTGTGTGTGGTACCTGTTGTAGCATATGCTTTGGGGATAGGTGTGTGAAACTAATATAGTTCAGGGAATGTCATATGATCATATGTCCTCGTGTTGGTCGGTGAAGATAATGGTTTGTTTACTTTATATGGGGGATAGAGGTCGGTCAAGGTAACGGGAGAGGCGTAGGGGTTGGAGGAGGTAATGAGGAAGATGGTAGGGAAGGCGGAGGAGTGCGAGAAGGAAGAGGTGGAGGTGACCAAGAAAAGGAAGAAAGAAAGAGGAGGAAAAGGGGGAGGGGAATCACGTAGAACGGAGGGAAAGCAACAGGAGAAGAAGGCGAGGTTGAAAAGAGATGGAAACGAGATTAACGACAATGTGAGAACAAGAATTGAGAAATGGAAGAGAAATAGGAGAAGAAGGAAGGAGAGGAGGTCCAGGTCAAGAGGGAGACAAGGCCAAATATGGGCGACATGATGAACACGCCCTTCTGGAGCCGCAACATATGGGAGGGCGGAGCTTACGTGGTTATGGGGAGGGGGGGGGACAAAATAAAATGGTAGAGGAGGAGGAGAGGGGTGGGGGCTGGTAGAGGGAGGGGCGGGGGAGGAGGTGGTAAAAGAAAGAGGTAAAAGAAGGAAGGGAGCTGGAAAAGGGAAGGAAAAAGGAGGGAAGCAAAAGAAGCGAAGGAGAAGGAGAAAGGCCGATGAGATGGCAAAAGAAGGAGGTTAAGAGAGGGAAGGAGGAGGACGGGGCCAGGGGGAGGAGGGGAGCGAGGGGAGGTCGAATAACTTGACGCAAGGTGCATTGTCGTCCGCCATTAGTGCTGCTCCGACGCTCCCGCCCGTGCGTCGACGACCAAAGGGGGGGAGGGGAGGTGGAGGGAAAGGGGAGGGGGAGGAAGGGGAGGAGGAGGAGGCGAGGCAGGTATGGGGAAGGGAGGCGATGAAGGGGTAATTACAGGACATTAGCTGGGACTTCCGTGGCGATGTAGGGTCCGAGAAGGGGCCATAGACCGTACCCGACGTGAAGGTGACTCCATACATCCTTCCCTACAATGACCCCCCCCCCTTCCTTATATAATCTCCCCCCACCCCTCCACCCCGCGACCCATCCATTTATTCTCCTGCTAGCCCCCCCCCCCTACCTCCAATAACCCATCCCCCCAAGTCACCCTTTCCTACCTTCCCTCTCCCTCTCCCCTCCCTCCGCTCGTCCCTCCTCCCTCCTCCCACCCTCCCTCCCTCCCTCCTTCTTCCTTCACCACCCTCCTTCCTCCCTCCTTCACCCTCCCTAATCCTCCTCCTCTCTTTGACTCCTTCCCTCACCTCCCCCTTTCCTCTTCCCTCACCTCCCCCTTCCTCTTCCCTCACCTCCCCCCTCCTCTTCCCTCACCTCCCCCCTTCCTCTTCCCTCACTCCTCTCTTCCTACCCCCCTTCTCTTCCTACCTCCCCTCCTCTCCTACTCCTCTTTCACCCCCTCTCTTCCCATCTTCCTCCTCACCCCCCTTCCTCTTACCTCTTCCCCCCTGCTTCCAACGCGTTCCTGCCTATCTCTTCCCCCCCAATTACCTCACGCCTCCTTCCCCGCGATTCAGTTGCTGTCCAATTGTGTGTTTGTTGTGTTGTTGTTGTTGCCATCTTAGGGCCTCCTCCTGTGGCGAGGGATAAATGCAGTATGTTTGCCCAACCAGAGGGGGAACCAGGGGGGAGGGGTAGAGGGAGGGGGGAGGAGGGGGGAGGGGAGAGGAGGAGAGGGCGATGAGAGGAGGAGGGGAGGGGAGGGGAGGGCGAGGGGGAGGAGAGTGGGGAGGAGTGGGAGGAGGGGGGGGAGGGGGAGGATGCGGGGAAGATCGTTGGCAGAGAGGAGGGGGAGGGGATAGGAGGAAAGAGAGGAAGAAAAGAAGAGAAGTAGAGGGAATACAATAAAGGCAGAGAAGAGAGAGAAAAAGGAAGAAGAAAAAGGGAAAAAAGGAGGAGGAAGGGGAGGAAAGAGAGGCAAAGAAAGAAGAGGAAAATAGATGCAAAAAAAAAAACAAAAGGCGAAGCAGAAAAAAAGGATTGTTGCTATGGTAATTGAATCGGCGATTGTGGGGGAGACTAAAAAAATTGGGTATTAGTTTACCATCATCTTTTCTTCTTCCTCTTCTTCTTCTTCTTCTTCTTCTTCTTCTTCTTCTTCTTCCTCATAGCAACAAGGACAACGAATGGTGTTGAAATTCATTCCCGTTTCATTCAACTT
>NC_051402.1:21211268-21213768 GCF_015228065.2 Penaeus monodon
GGAGAGGGTGGAAAGAGGGAAGGACACAAGGGATGGAATAACGGAGGGGTATAGTGAAAGGGTGGAGGGAGAGAAGTAAAAGTGGAGATGAAGAAGGTGAGAGTTGAGGGTAGGGAGAAGGAGAATGGAAGAGGAAGTGGGGGAAATAGAGAGAGGAAGGGAAGGAGGAAGAGGCGCAGATGGAGCATGGGCCAGATAGGCTGGAACAAGTAAAAAGGGAGAGACAGAAAATACAAGCAAAATGAACAATTTCTCCAAATGAAGTTAACAAGTTTAAAATCTAGATGCATAGTTTCAGAGGTTTCATCTCTCTCTCTCTCTCTCTCTCTCTCTCTCTCTCTCTCTCTCTCTCTCTCTCTCTCTCTCTCTCTCTCTCTCTCAACGATTCTCTATATATATTTATTCTCTATATATATTGTAGTTGTTGTCATTATCATTATCATCAGAATTCTTCTTTTAACGGTAGGTTCATGTCTTGAGCCGCCGTGGTCACAGCATGATACTTAATTGTAGTTTTTCATGTTGTGATGCTCTTGGAGTGAGTACGTGGTAGGGTCCCCAGTTCCTTTCCACGGAATCGTCAGAATAATGATAACTAAATCCATTTCTATCACAATCATCATTTAGTAAATCACTGCAGTAACTATTCAAATCACTTTTTTTTTTAAGTAAAACAAATACTGAATAGTTCATTTCATCACCAAAATCAAGAGTCATTGAAATAATGATGAAATTTCTTCCCAAAAAGAAATAAAAACATAAACACACATATACTTCCTGCTGACTCATTCAATCTAAAGAAAAATGATCATGGCATATAGATGATGCACCTTTATTGCCATTAACGAGTATTAGCTACGATAATCACATATTCATTGTCATTTCTTGAGGAGAGAGAGAAAGCCAGAATGAGAGAGACAGACAGATAGACAGACAGACTGGTAGATAGACAGATAGATAGACAGACAGACAGACAGACAGACAGACAGAAAGAAAGAGGGAAAGAAACAGAAAGTAACGGAGAGAGAGAGAGAGAGAGAGAGAGAGAGAGAGAGAGAGAGAGAGAGAGAGAGAGAGAGAGAGAGAGAGATGAGAGAGAGAAGAGAGAGAAGAGAGAGAGAGAGAGAGAGAGAGAGAGAGAGAGAGAGAGAGAGAGAGAAGAGAGATTGAAACCCATCAAACTCACATCAGCGTCACGCAGACGTCGGTTATTCCAGCACATAAACAGAGGACGTGCGCACGATGATCGCATAACGGGAAACACCTTCGCAGCGCCATGCGTATGTGCGTACCGCGTACCGTGAAATCTAAGGGCTGTTACCACGCCGCTGGTCTACGCACAGACGACCCAGAAGAAACTCATTCGCCAACCTGTGGTCTTAGGAAGGGGTGCTGGAGGGGGGAGGGAGGGGGGGAGGAATGGGGAAGAAGAAGATGAAGGAGGTGGGAAAGGGGAAGAGGAAGATAAAGGAGGGGAGGGGGATGGGGAAGAAGACGAAGGAGGGGAAGGGAATGCTAAGAAGAAAATGAAGGAGGGGGGGAGGGAGAGGGAATGGGGAAGAAGAAGACGAAGGAGGGGAAGGGAATGCTAAGAAGAAAATGAAGGAGGGGGGGGAGGGAGAGGGAATGGGGAAGAAGAAGACGAAGGAGGGCGGGGGAGGTGCTGCACATATAGCCATGTCACGCAGCGAAGGCAGGACAGCGACCTCCCTGCTGGCGGCTGGTGGAAAGGCCTGGGTAGGTTGGTTCTTTTTTTCTTTCTTTCTTTTTTCTTTATTTTTTCTTGCTTGCTTGCTTGTTTCTTGTTTGCTTGCTTGCTTCTTCTTTCTCTCTTTCTTGCTTTTTTGTTAGGAGGGTTTTCTCCTATAAGAAGAAAACGGAAGGAGGGTGTGATTATTTGTCATTTTCATTTTTTTTGTCATTTGTTTTGTTTCATTCTCTCTGTCCGTCTCTTAGCATCTCTCTCTCTCTCTCTCTCTCTCTCTCTCTCTCTCTCTCTCTCTCTCTCCTCCTCTCCTCCTCCTCTCTCTATCATATCCATCTACTCTCTCTCTCTCTCTCTCTCTCTCTCTCTCTCTCTCTCTCTCTCTCTCTCTCTCTCTCTCTCTCTCTCTCTCTCTCTCTCTCTCTCTCTCTCTCTCTCTCTCTCTCTCTCTCTCTCACTTTTTCTATTATTATTATGATTATTATTATTATTATTATTATTATTATTATTATTATTATTATTATTATTATTATTATTATTATTACTGTTGTTGTTGTTGTTGTTATTGTTATTATTATGATTATTAGTATTGTTGCTGGTATTATTATCATTATCTGTCTGTTTATCTGTTTCTGTTTGTCTGTCTGTCTGTCTGTCTGTCTGTCTGTCTGTCTCTCTCTCTCTCTCTCTCTCTCTCTCTCTCTCTCTCTCTCTCTCTCTCTCTCTCTCTCTCTCTCTCTCTACACACACACACACACACACACACACACACACACACACACACACACACACACA
>NC_051402.1:21218768-21221268 GCF_015228065.2 Penaeus monodon
GAAAATGCGGTCATACTGCAATGAGTAATTATCCATTACCTTCCGTGGGAAAATATCGGAATATTGTAGTTCGAGGACAACAGCGTGTAGATAATAAGTAAATAGACCAGGAGTTCTTGAGTATAGCGAGATGCACAGCAGCTATCGTCTTGGCATCAGCAGATACAGCCAGATGGTGTTTCCCCAAAAGATACAGCGAGGTAGTTATATTGGCAAGAGTCGTATGAGTAGACGGTTTGGAAAAGAAAAGACGCGGCACCTGCTACTTAGATATTTGTCAGGAAGTTTAAGTGCTATAAACATACAGAACTTTGGCAAAAGCTGTGCGGAATTCCCCTTTCAGCAAATATTGTTAATCATTATCGTTACTTCACCTCTTAAGCCTTAGTCAGTTACAATGGCGGAAAAATAAGATTTGATGATGCAGAAGAAAGAGTTGAATATAGCCATGAAAGCAGCAGGTGACGCCAGACCTTCCTTCCCCGCCGTCCACAAAGAATTAGGCAATTTGTTTCATTCAAGAAAGTCTTTCATGTTGAGCCTGAATGCGTGCTTTTCCCGTTTTTTTCTTTCTTCATTTATTTATCTTCTCATACAAGAAAAGAAGTACTATTATCGAGAGCCAAGTTCTGCAAACAGACTCCTAAAGAAGCCAAATCAAGTGCATCATTGATTTTGACAGCCAATTAAATTCCAAGGAAAAAATATGGAGCAAGATATTGATGTAAAGTCACTTTGAGGCTTACTTATTATGCATATAAGTCCGCTTAATTAACCCCGCCGCAAGAAACACAGCCACCAAAGCCTAGGGGTTTTCAGTCCACGTCGGATGTAACTTACAAAATCAAAGTAGAGTAGAAGGTTCACCTGCCGTTAGTGACTCGTATAAATCCTTCTCTGATGGGGGGGGGGGGGGGCACCTGACCTATTCTAGGCAGGCAAATGGCAAGAGACCGATAATATTGCTAGCAATGTGATGGAAGGTTAGAGAGAAGTCAGAAGAGCACTTTTACTTACACGGCGCCAACCTCCGCAAAGGGAGTAAGGCGTTTGTGCTCGATATCTACTATTATATAATAATGCACTTATCAGATTATATTGTGTGTTTTTGCCACATTTGACGCTCACTACATTTTCCAAAGTCCCTTTTTCTTTCAAGAAATATACAGCTTAAAAAAATAACGCAATAATGCAGAATAAGCAAAGTAATATAATTACCAGTTAAAGTAGATGTATGGATGCTGTGTCGTAATCGTAGCTGATGAACATCCCACTTAACATTACGTCCTGCAAGCAAAACAAATGCCCCCATGTATACATACATACATACACACACACACACACACACACACACACACACACACACACACACACACACACACACACACACACACACACACACACACACAACACACACACACACACACACACACCACACACACACACACACACACACATATATATATATATATATATATATATATATATATATATATATATATATATATATATATATATATATATATATATATACATAAAACCAGCCTCCCTGACCAGGACTCGACTTGCAATTATAGCAAACATCTCAGAAAGTGGCTCTCAGTCCCGTGGGAAAATATGGGCATGTTAGGTGAAATAACAGGGAATAGAGGGTCATAGAGAAAATGGATGCCATAATACAATGGAAAGATCAGTAAGGTTCCCGTTGCCTTCCTTGACAGTGTTTTTTATTGAGACTCTGTCTCTTGTAGGGTTGCCAGCTAAGGCTAAAGAGTCCCCTCTACCCTTATTTCTATTTACCCCATAGATGGGACCCTGACAGGTGTTCCACTCTGGGTCGAAGTAGACTTGGGAGTCATAGAAGCTAAGAGGTGATTACATACGCCTCAGACACGGAACCCCACTACGACAAGTCCTTTTTGGCTTCCATTTTCTCCATGACCCCTATTCTCTGTTATTTTACTTAACATGTCCAATTATTTTTTTCACGGGACTGAGGGCCACTTACTGAAATGTCTGCCAAAAATACAACGGAAAGATCAGTCAGGTTTCCCGTTGCCTTCCCTGCCAATGTTTTTATTGAGACAGTCTGCAAAAGGGTAGCTAGCCAATGCTAAAGAGTCCAATTTACTCTTATTTCAGTTTATTCCATTGATGGGATTCTAGTGTTCTGTTCTACGACGGGTCCTTTTTTGGCATCAATTTTCTCCATGACCCTCTATTTTCTCTTAATTCATTTAACATGCTTAGTCTTTATCCAAGGGACTAAGGGCCATTTCCAGAGATGTCTGCCTTAAATACATTGCCTTCACTGACAGTGTTTTTGTGTAGATACTGTCACGAATTGCCAGCCAAGGGTAAAGAGTCCACTCTACCCATATTTATATTTATCCTAGATGAGACACTGACAGGTGCTCTGTTCTTGGCCATAGTGGACCTGGGAGCAATAGTGGCTAAGAGGTGTCTCCAAACTCCCTAGGATCAGAGCACGACTACCGAA
>NC_051402.1:21226268-21227549 GCF_015228065.2 Penaeus monodon
TCCCTACTCCCCTACTCCCCTACCTTCCCCCTTCCCCCCCTTCCCACAACCTCTCCCCCTCCCCTCCTTTGCTCTCCTACTCCTTACCTTTCCCTCTTCTCGCCTCCCTCCACCCTTCCCAAACCCTTTCTCCCCTACCCCCCCTTTGAGACCCCTCCATCCTTTACGCGCCCTCTCCTCCCTCCTCCCCACCCCTCCAGCACCCTCTCCTCCCCCCTCCCACCCTTCCCGTACCCTCTCCTCCCCCTCCCACCCTTCCTGCACCCTCTCCCCCTCCCCTCCCTTACTCTCCACCCCCCCCCCCCGTCCCATTACCACCCCGCCCCTTCAAGTTTGCCATTCTCCTCAAGATCGCACATTTCAGCATGACACGATGGAGCGCGCAATGACTTAGTGGTTTCGTAAGGGTTCGCTATAGATACATAACGAGTACGTACGAGGCTATGGGGAAGGTGTAAACGTGAGGGCCGTGTTGAGCAGTTAGTCCTTCGCTTTAATTAATGTTGACTCATTATACAGGCTTTGTAACTTGAGGTTTGGGTTTCTCGTTTCGTCATGTGTGTGTGATATATTTTTTTCTCTTTCTCTCACTTTCTCTCTTTGCTTTCTTTCTTTCTTTCTTTCTTTTTTCTTCTCTCTGACTCTCTCTCTCTCTCTCTCTTTCTCTCTCTCTCTCTCTCTCTCTCTCTCTCTCTCTCTCTCTCTCTCTGTCTCTCTCTCTCTTAATAATCAGTTGTTATTATTGTTAAGAATATTATCAGAGAAAGAAAATGGAATAGAGAAAGAGACACTCGGTATGGAAAAAATAGACAGACAGATAAAACATGACAGATAATGAGTAAGATAGGAAGAGGGAGGAACGAGACAGAAAGTGTTTGACAGCAAGAGAGAGAGAGAGAGAGAGAGAGAGAGAGAGAGAGAGAGAGAGAGAGAGGAAGAAAGAGAGAAAGGGAGAGACAGAGAGAAAGCGGAGAGGGCGACGCAAAAGCCCGCCCTTTGGCAGGTGTCCGACGCAAGTGATTGCGACCTTCCCGTCTCATTTTCTTTATTCTGGACGCAATCAAGGAAACCGCTGACGTTCGCAATACCAATCTACCCTTTACCCTCCTCCTCGCCCGTCCTTCCTCTCCTCTTTATTCCGTCCTTTCGTCTTCCTGTTTCTTCTTCCTTTTTCATCTTCTCGTCTTTCTTCACTTCTTTTCTCATTATTCTTCTTTCGTATATTTTTTTCTTTCACCCCCCACCTTCTTCTTCTCCACCGTTTTCACTATATATACCCTT
>NC_051402.1:21260149-21262649 GCF_015228065.2 Penaeus monodon
TCTCTCTCTCTCTCTCTCTCTCTCTCTCTCTCTCTCTCTCTCTCTTCTATCTATCTATCTATCTATCTATCTCTATCTCTATCTCTTTCTCTCTCTTTCTCTCTCTCTCTCTATCTATCTATCTACTCTCTCTCTCTCTCTCTCTCTCTCTCTCTCTCTCTCTCTCTCTCTCTCTAGTTGTATGGTTATTTTTTCCTACCTCTGTCCTCTCTCCCTTTCTCTCTTTCCTATTTATGATCATTTTATTTCTCTTCTTTTCTTTTTCTTTTCAAGCCCTTGTGTCTGTCACTCGTGTTTCTCTCTTTCTTTCCTTTTCCCTAATCTCCCACTCGGTTTTTACTCCCTCTGACAATCTCCCCCCCCCCCCCCTTCTTCTTCCCACCCTCCCTTTCCCGTCCTTACCTAACCCTTCTCCCCCTCCCCCTCTTCCCCCTCTCCCCTTAACCCTTCTCATCACATGACTCCATAAGAAACACCAACGAGGTTGTTGACCCTCCTGTGGCAGCAAAGAGGCCTGCAGTGACTTTTCTCGTGTGCAGCGACTCGCACGGTGCCTCAGATTTGGCTCGAGATAAGATAAGGACGCTCTGATTGTTACTGGAGCCTAAGCGAGATAAGAGCTGGCGTACTTTTTTTCTCTTAAAAAAAAATAGAAACGGGACGTCGGCAGGACCTCCGTTCGAAGGTAAACCGCGTCTGTTTTCACCGTTAATGGCGGCGCTTAACGGTTAAGTATAGAACACGTCTCGGGAGATATCTCTCAGTGCTTATGGTTCATGATATCGTAACGCATATCTCCCGTAGAGAGGTAATTATGTTAATGGCTCGAGCAGATGTGATTACCCCCTCTCCTCCCTCTCCCGTTGTATCATTACCGAGATGAGTCCGGGTCTCAATCCTGGTAATAAGCCCAGGTACTAGAAATACCCGAAGATGACAATGCAACTATCAAACTGCGCGGTCGGGCTAATGCGCTTCTGTCGCCGCCGTCCCGATAAACTCGAGCGCCATTTCGCCGACACGTGTGAAGTACCGTGACTCGAGCATTCGTATTCAAGGGATGGGAGGCGCTCGTCACCTATAACGCCGCTATTTGAGGAGATGTTGTGACAGAGAGAGAGAGAGAGAGAGAGAGAGAGAGAGAGAGAGAGAGAGAGAGAGAGAGAGAGAGAGAGAGAACTCAACTGTTAATCCAGGCTGATAATTCCTTCCCTTATGTTTGATAAGGGAGTCGGGGGATATATGGCGCTTTTGGTTAAACAATTTTGATTCCATTTGTCTTGAAAAAAGGTTCAACATCACGAAAAGAGTTGACAGTCACGCTGGTCCTCTAGAAAACGATTTGCTTGTTGATTTTTTGAAAAAGAACAAAAGAAAAAAAGAAGCTGGAACAAATGGACCTGTTCATTAACGTTAGACCCTTCGCGGAAGCTACAAATGGTAAGAAGAGAAAGAAGGAAAAAAAGAGAAGAAGAAAGGAAGAGAGAAAGAGAGAGGGAGAGAAAAAAGAGCAGCGTCATAGACTCAGGCCTCTTTTTTAAGCCTAAAAGTGTACCCAGTTTTTGCAAGGTTGAGGCCGACGTGACCTGGATGAGGGTCTTTTTCAGGGTTATGTAGTCGAGTTGTTTTATGAATGGGCAGAGGAGGGTGGAATGGAGGAGGAGGGGGGAGGGGGAGAAAAGAGGAGACCTACGCTGAACAACAAATGAGCAAAACAATCTATTGAGGCCGACAGAAATAGAGGGGGAAGGGAGGGAGGAGGTATAGTGTGTTTCGCCGTGACGTAACCCGAGTCTAAACTTTGACGGAGTTTATAGATGGCGATATGGCGGGCTTTCCCTATTTAATAATTCGTCCTTTGATTATTGTTATTCATCTATTTCCTGGTTAAAGTTAGTAGTTTTGTTATGAAGGGAAATTTTATTTATCATTATTAATTCGTTAGTGTTATCAGTTATCGTTATTCTCAGTTTCGGTGCAAGTGCACATACGTCTATTTTCTCACTGTGCATGATGCATTTAAGACTAACTAACATGCATACATTGCAATTCGACTTATTCCTCCACACAAACAAACAATGAATACCACATCTAAAGAAGCCAAGAGATAAAAAGAAGGACAAAAAGAGAGAACGAGAGACAAACCAAAGAGAGATTAGGACATAGAGAATAGGTAGAAGTCCTCTCGCTGTTATACAACACCGAGTTACGTAACCGCAGTAGCGATATTCAGCTCGTCATTTACCAAGAGACTGACAGTACTTCTTTGAGGGAGATCTTCTTACACACGCCATAGCGGTGTTGCGTACCTATCGAACACCAGCAGTCTACGGTATTAAAGTTTATATCGATTGCAGTATTGTTGGAGGTCACGTAGGAAAGTTTCCATGAAAGAAAGGAGATTGTGAGGGAGATTGTTATTAATCGTTATAATGATCATAATGATAAAAATGAATACGATATTATCTTCATTTATTTTAGTTGTTATTATATTATGAGA
>NC_051402.1:21265149-21267649 GCF_015228065.2 Penaeus monodon
AAATACTCCGAACGCAAGCATACAAAAGTACACGCACAAAAACGCACGGCCTTCTCCTGACCTTGAAAAATGCCTAGCCTAAGCTCCGCCCCTCCCCCCCTCCCCTTCACCCTTCTCGCAAGAAAAGAAAACAGAAACAAACATTTTCTTTTCCTTCTCCCTCTCTTTCCTGAAGAAACGACCTTCACACCCTCCCCCGCTCCTCCTCCCCCACCCCCTTCTTCCGCGTCCTCCTTCGGCCTCGTCGTCATCGTCACTCATCCCTCGCCTGCATAGACCTACCTCCGGGCCCCCCAGCGCCTCCCCCCTCCCCCCCTTGCCACGTGGCCGAGACCGGGTGTGTTTGTCTGCCGTTATTAAGCCTAAAACTGTACCCTAGGCGAACCCTGACTGCACACACGCCTACGTCACGGCGAGAGCGACGGAGGCTCAGAGAGAGAGGGGGGTGGGGGAGATGGGGGTTTAAGGGCAGGGGAGGTTGGGGGTTGAGGGTGGAGGGGGGAGGGAGAGCAAGGGGGCCTATTTTCTGTATCTTCTTTTCGGTGGGTGGAATTTGTGGGGGTGGGGTTGCTATATAGAAGTGGGGGGTGTGGGTGTTCCTGTGCGTTCTATCTATAGCTTGTTTCGTTGAGAGATATCTGTTTTACTTATAAATAAAAAAGTACCGGAGAGGGGGTACGGGTTGTGAAAATTAATGTTCAAGGCACACGTAAGTTGTAAATATCGTGCAGTGTTTCTTCTTCTTTTTCGTATCTTATCTTTTTTCTTATTATTTCTATCTTTATTATTTGTGTATCTCCCCTTCTCTCCCTCCCTATCGACATCCACAACACCGCCGTCGCAGCTCTTTCGATCCTTCTTCTTATACTGTCGGAGAGAACCACACCCCCAGCATCGAACGAAACAGATAAAAGATGGAAAGAGAGAAGGAGAAATTGAAAAAGAACACGCTAATGAAGCCAACAGTCTTAAGAAATCCAAAGAGAAGTTGGCCTGTGAGCAGCGTCTGGCATCTGCCATGACGTGAGTGCCGTCGACCGACCGACACGCGCATAGCCCCAGTAATACTTTCGACGCAGAGGTGGAAGGTTGTGTGCCCGCGCCCTCTGGAACCCTTAGTTTTTATTATTAAAGAGATCCATAACAGTTCGATCTAAAAGTGTTGTTTGATCGAGTGAGAGAGAGAAAGAAAAGCTATACATATTTATATAAGGTGCAATATTCGTGGAATGAAAAATGACCTAGTGAAGTGTGTGAATGTCGGGCTGGAGAGCTAGACTTGTATTTTTTTCCCTCATTCAGGCGAAAGAAAGCGACGGGAGACACTGGTCGACAGGAGCAATGACGAGTAAGTCGAAAATATCACCAGTTGTTGATTCCTTCTCCATTCTGGCTCTCGGGTTTTACCTGGATTTGTAACCCACACGACACCCATTTCTCATCTCTCTCCCTCTCTCTCTCTCCTTGCCTCCGTTCTGCCTGTCTCCTTCACACGCTCTCCTGATCTGGTCTTGTGTGCATGTGGTTCAAGAATGAAGAGTTGGAGGGCGGAGATAGGGAGAAAGGGTGAAAGGGAGACGGAAGAAGAACGGATAGAGACTTTTGAACAGGCACGAAATGAGAGAGAGAGAGAGAGAGAGAGAGAGAGAGAGAGAGAGAGAGAGAGAGAGAGAGAGAGAGAGAGAGAGAGAGAGAGAGAGAGAGAGAGGCGGAGGGAGAGGAGGAAGAGGAGGAGGAGAAGGAGAAGAAGGAGACGGAGACAGGAGGAGGGAGAGGCCATGAGGACACCACCTCCATGAACTCTTTTCACGAAACTAGACCTGAAGCCCAGCCGTTGGTGAACCTCTCTTCTGAACTCTCTTCGTCCTCTCGCTCGCCCCCTCCCCCTTCCTCCTCCTCCACCTTCTCTCTCTCCTCCCTCCCCCTCCCCCATTCTCTCTTTCTACTCTATCGCTTCCCCAAGCCCAAAACACGTACGTACGCACACGGTCTTATAAACCCATCTATATAGCTGTGGATGGAAGGGCGCCTGACCAGTGGGGAGTTGGCCAGCTGTGTGGGCGGTGCTGGGTGTGTCTGTGTGCTTGTGGCTGGCTGTTGGATGTGGTGGTGTTACAAGGCCTCGCTATGGTGTGCTTGCGAGCGCTGCTGGCGTTTTTGAAATATTCTCTTTGGTCTGCTTGTGTTGGCGCCTGGGTCGTCCGCGTGTGTATTGGTGGTTGTGGTAGTGTTTATGTGTGCGTGTGTGTGTGTGTGTGTGTGTTGCCAGGGTCATTTGATTGAGGTTTTCATGCCTGTTGAGGGCATGATGGTAGTGTGATGAATCTGATTGTGAGTTGTATGTGGGTCTGCATTGGTTATGGCGACTGGCTTGGCCGCGTTCGATTCGGTGGCCGCGTCGGGAAGCCAGTGCTGTCGAAGGTGCTGCTGTAGTACCAGCACTGCGCCTGGAGTGGCCGGAAGTGATCCCCCCTTCCCCTCTTAAGGAAAGGTGTCATTG
>NC_051402.1:21269931-21272431 GCF_015228065.2 Penaeus monodon
AGAGACGAAAAGAGAGAGAAAGGGGGAGGAGGGGAAGAGAGGGGGAGAGAGAGAGAGAGAGGGGGAAGAGAGAGAGAGAGAGAAGAAAAAGAGAGAGAGAGGGGAAGAGAGAGAGAGAGGAGAGAAAGAAAGAGAGAGGAGAGAGAGAGAGAGGGGGAGAGGAAGAGAGAGAGGGGGGAGGAGAGGGGGGGGAGGGGGGGGGGGGGGGAGGAGAGAGAGGGGGAAGGGAAGAGAGAGGAGAGGAAGGAGAGAGAGAGAGAGAGAGGAGAGAGGAGGGGAAGAGAGAGAGAGAGAGAGAGAGAGAGATAGAGAGTGGGGAGAGAGAGAGAGAGAGGGGGAAGAGAGAGAGAGGAGAGGAGGGGGAGAGAAAAGAGAGGGGAGAGAGAGAGAGAGAGCGGAGAGAGAGAGACGGAGAGAAAGCGAGAGAGAGAGAAGAGATAGCGAGAGAGAAGAAGAGATAGCGAGGAGAGAGAGGGGAGTTTAGGGAAAAGAGAGAGAGGGGAGAGAGAGGAGAGAGGGGAGGGGAAAAGGGAGAGAAGAGGAGAGAGAAAAAGGAGAGAAAAAAGAGAGAGAGAGAAAAGAGAGGAGGAGAGGAGAGAGAGAGAGAGGGGAGAAAAAGGAGAGAGAGAGGGAAAAGGAGAGGGAAGAGAGTGGGAGAGAGAGAGAGGGAAGAGGGGGGAGAGAGAGAGAGGGAAGAGGGGGGAGAGAGAGGAGGAGAGAAAGCGAGAAGAAGAGAGAGAGAAAAGAAGAGGAGGGGGGAAGAGAGAGAGAGAGACAGAGACAGAGAGGAGATACAGAGGCAGGATAAAAGGGAGTGGTATAGATGATAGATGCAGAGAGAGATAAGCTGTTTAAGCCAACCCATAAACCAGATTAGAAAAAAAAAAGAAAAAAAAAAAAGAGAGAGAGAGAGAGAGAGAGGGAGGAAGAAGGAGAGGAGGAGGAGAGAGAGGAGGGGGAGGATGAGAGAGAGAAGAGAGAGAGAGAGAGATAAAAGAAGCATAAAAAAGGAGAAAGGAAGTAGGAAGACAGATAGAGAGAGAGAGAGAGAGAGAGGGGGAAGGGAGAGAAGAGGAGGAGGAGAGAAGAGAGAGAGAAGGGAGGAGAGAGGAGGGGAAGGAGGGGGATAAAGAATTCCCCTTTTTGAAGCCGACGTCGGATTCGGGCGCAATCAAGATATTCACACAATGATTAATAGTCATGGGAGATGTCAGTAATAATCATGGCTATTGTCGATGCCGTAGTAGTTGGAGAAAGGGTCGTAGTAGCTGGGGCGGTAGCAGTGGTCGTAGTGGTAGTAACGATGATGTCGGTAGGAACAGTAATAGTAATAGCAGTAAATGGAAAGTTAGTAGTAGTCGTAGTAATACTTGTAATAATAACACTAGTAGGAACTGCATTAGTAGTATATAATAGTAGTAGTAATAGTAAAAATAGCCAGTTAGGAAGAAGAAAAGAAGGTAGAAAAGAACGTAGCCCGTTATGCTCAGAACGGGCAGTGGTAGGAGGGGGAAAAGGAGGAGAAGGAGAAGGAGAAGGTAGGAAGAACAGGGTTAGTCATAACAGAAAGAGTAATTGTAGCCGCATTAGTAACAGCAGCAGCATCAGGTAGTAGAAGTTGTAGTATCGGGGGCAGTAGTCCTAATAATAGAGTAGTAGAAACGGTCTTACTTGTAGTACTATAACGATCATAGTATCGTAGTAGTAGTAGTAGTAGAACGAAGAAGGACAGTATTGATAGTAATGGAGCGTTAGCAATAGTAAAAATAAGTTGTACTAGTAATAATACGGTTAGTAGTAATAATAGCAGTGGCAGTAGTAGCACGAACAATGTAATAGTAATTGGAGTAGTAGTAAAAAAGAAAGTTGATATTAATTATTGTTTGTCTTCTTCTCCACCTCTTCTCTTCTTCCTTTTATCCTCCATTTTGGTGCTTTTGTTTTTATTTTTATGATTTATTTTCTCTCTTGTTTTCTTCTGTTTCTTATTTTATTCTGTCCTTCCATTCTTTCCTTCTCTTTTTCGTTTGTCTTTTTTCTGTTATTCGTACTTTTCTTTCTTTTTCTTTTCCTTTTCTTCTTGGTCTTTGCTTTTTCTTGTTCTTGTTTATTTCTCTTATTATTATTCTTTCAAATATCTTTTTTTTTTGTTTGTTTGTTTCTTGTTAGTCTTCTGTTTCTTTTCCACTTAATAATCATAATAATCATAAAGAAAAATGAAAATGAAGATAATGAAAATCATAAGAATAATAAAGATAAAAATAAAAATAATAATAAGAATCGTACCACTACTAATAATACTGATGAAATAAGTAAAGCGAAATAATAATAATAATAATAATAATAATAATAATAATAATAGTAATAATAATAATAATAATAATGATAATAATATTAATGACAATATTAATGATGATGATAAATGATAATGATAATAATAATGGTAATGATGATAATGGCAATAACAATGAAAACAATGATAATGACAACAATTATGATA
>NC_051402.1:21277431-21279931 GCF_015228065.2 Penaeus monodon
CTCATTAACACAAGCCTGGCAGAAGGTTTATACACATATCATGCACGCGTCCACACATTGCCACCCCCCCTACTTCCTCTCTCTCTTTCTCTCTCTCCCCCCCCTCCTCCCCCCCTCCCCCCCTCCTCCTCCTCCCTCCCCTCACTCCTCTCTCTCTCTCCTCCTTCTCCTCCTCCCCCTCTCCTCCCTTTTCCCTCCTCCTCCCCTCTCTCTCTCTCTCCTTTCTCCCCCCCCTCTCTCTCTTTTTCTTCTCTCTCTCTCTCTCCTTCTCTCCTTCTTCCCTCCTCCCTCCCTTCTCCCCCCCTCCCCTTTTCCCCCCCTCTTTTTCCCCCCCCTCCCCCTCCCTTCCCCCTCCTATCCTATGTACTTTGCCAACCGCTTTTTTCGTAGGGTTTCAAAATTTTTTTTTCATGCCGCGAATCAAAATTTCAGAGTTGCAAAGGGGGGTTTGGGGGAATTTAAAAAGCCAGTTTTTTGCGCCTTTGACACTCGCCGCTTATCTTCCGGGCATTACCTCAAAAGTTCAGAGTTGGAGAGTCTCTCTCTCTCTCTCTCTTCTCTCTCTTCTCTCTCTCTCTCTCTCTCTCTCTCTCTCTCTCCCTCCCTCCCTCCCTCCCTCCCTCCCTCTTTTCCTCTCTCTCTCCTCTCTCTCACTCTCCTCTTCTCTCTCCCCCTCTCTCTCCCTCTCTCCCCTCCCTCCCTCCTCTCCCTCCCTCCCCCTCTCTCCCTCTCCCTCCCCCTCCCTCCCTCTCTCTCCCTCCTCTCCTCTCTCTCTCTCTCTCTATATATATATATATATATATATATATATTTTATATAATATATATATTTTATTTTATATATATATATATATATATATACATACAACATACATACTCTTTCTAGAGACCGAGCGAGAGACAAACAGACAGAAAAGGCGACATAAGTATAATGAGAAAGAGAGAGACAGACAGACAGACAGACAGACAGACAGACAGACAGACAGACAGACAGACAGACAGACAGACAGACAGACGGAGACAGTGAACGTGAAACGGAAGCAGAAACGGAGCCTTGAGTAAGGAAACGTGTAAGGTAACAGTCGTGGGCCGTCTGTGTCTTTGTTTCCAGTAGGCCTACGACTGGCTGGAATCTCGCCCCTCCCCCCCTTTTCCCCATTCCCTCTCTACCCCTCCTTACATTTCCCCCTCCCCCTATTCCCTCCCTATCCCTCCCTACCCTCTCCTCTCTTCCCCCCCTCCCCTCTCTTCCTCCCTTCCCCCCTCCCCCCTCTCTTCCTCCATTCCCCTGATCCCCTTCACTCCCTACCCTCTCTTCCTCCCCCCTCTTCCTCCTTCCCCCTCTTCCCCCCTCTTCCCCCCTCCCCCCTCTCCTCGCCAGAGCTGAGCGCTTTGCCTTGACAACAACAACAGAGACGAGCGGGTTCGCCCTTCACTTCCACCAAAGAGAGAAAGAGAGAGAGAAAAAAAAAGTAATTCGTTAGGCGTTCTTGCGTCTCTCCCTCTCTCTCTCTCTCTCTCTCTCTCTTTCTTTTTAATTTGGATTTTAGTTTTGTTTTTTCTTTGAGGGGGGGGGGGGAGTGAGGCGCGCGTATTTCCGTTTGTTTTGTTTTTGTTTGTTTGTTTGTCTGGTTATCGTTGTTTGTATGGTGTTATTTTTATATTCATTCTCTCTCTATCTCTCTTTCTGGTCTTCTCTTCCTCGCCTTTTCTCATCCTTTCTTCGTCTTATTCTCTCTCTCTCCCTCCCCATCCATCCATCCGCCACAAAGATAAAAAAAATGCTTTAATGAATGTCACTTGACACTAAGCACGTGTCTTTCCCCCCCTCCCTTCCACCCCCGTCCTCCCCCATCCCCCTTCTCCCCTCCCCCATCCTACCCCTTCCCTCTCCTCCCCACCTTCCTACCCCTTCCCTCTCCTCCCCCCCCTTCCTACCCCTTCCCTCTCCTCCCCCCCCCTTCCTACCCCTCCCTCTCCTCCCCCTACCCTTCCCCTCCTCCTCCCCCCCTCCCTACTCCTTCCCTCTCCTCCCCCCCTCCCTACTCCTTCCCTCTCCTCCCCCTCCTTCCTACCCCTTCCCTCTCCTCCCCCCCTTCCCTACCCCTCCCCCCCCCCTCCTTCCCCTTCCCTCTCCTCCCCCCTCCTCCCCTCCCTCTCCTCCCCCCCCCCCCTTCCCCTTTTCCCCCTCCTCCCCCCTTCTTCCTTCTCCCTTTCCCTTACCCTTCTTTCCCCCCTTCCTACCCTTTTCCCCCCCTCCCGACCCTATCAAGTACGGGGTGAGGCAAAGGCACGGTTTATTTCAATTTTGCCTCCCCCTCACATTTTTAGGACTACTCCCCCCAATGCATTTAACGCGCCAATTCCTCCAGCCGGGACTTATGTAATAAAAAGGAAAAAACCACAAACAAAAAACACAACCAAAACCCAAAACACAACACAAACCACTAGCGGAATGATAATATTATCATTTGTAAAGTTAAGATAAAGCCGTAGTAAAA
>NC_051402.1:21289931-21294925 GCF_015228065.2 Penaeus monodon
TCTTTTTCTTCTTCTTCTTCTTTATATTCATGAAAACAGTGATGTTGACTGTAGTGTCGATTTCCCCAGCACTGAATCCAGGGTCGAGGCGGCGAAGGGGGGGGGAGACACCGCACACGCTCAGATCCACACACGCATGCATGCACACATAAATGGACACGCGCACGCACGCGAACGCACATGCATATATGCATATATATATATATATATATATATATATATATATATATATATATATATATATATATATATATGTTTCGATATGTATTTGCACACACGCACACGCATACACACACACACACACACACACACACACACACACACACACACACACACACACACACACACACACACACACACACACACACACACACACACACACACACGCGCCCGTTCATACGTTCAAACATTCATACCCTACTACACACGAGGTAGGAGAGCCTCTGCGTGTATGATGAAGCGTGAGGTAGGGGGTGGGGGAGAGGGTAGGGGGAAGGGAAGTGGGGAGAAGTGATTCCTCCCTCCCCCCCTTTCCCCCCTCGACGACACCTCCTCTGCCCCCCCCCTCCCCCCCCCCTCGCTGCCTCCCAAGGTTGTGGCTGGCTCACCTGTCACACTCTTCCAGCACAAGACTATCATTGCGCAGAAACACAGCTGAATGGACGAGTTGAGTCTGCATGCACACGCGGACGAACACACACTGAAGCATACATGGTCTCTCAACCACACGCACGCACGCACTTATTCGTTCACTCACCCTTTGCTCTCTCACTCACTCACTCATTCACTTATTTACTCACTTACTCACTCACTCATTCACCGAATCACTCATTCACCCGCTCACTTATTCACTCATTCACCCACTCACTTATTCACTCATTCACACCCCTACCCATTCATCCACCCACCCACTAACTCAGAGCTCACACTCCTACTAACTCACTTACTTTCCCATCCACAGACTCACACACTCGCTCATTCACACTCGCTCACACAATCACCCTCTCATTCACTCACTCACAAACGCACACACATGCTCAATCACACTCGCTAACACAAACACTCACTCACTCACTCACTCACTCACTCACCCACACTCGCTAACACACTCAGACACACTCACTATCTCACTCTCTCACTCATTCACTCTCTCACTCACTCACTCTCTCACTCACTCACTCACTCACTCACTCACTCACTCACCCACTACTCACATAATTTAGTATCGTGGTTACTCTGTGGCTCCAGATAGGTGCGTCGTCTTCCACATCGAGTTCGTTGTTATTCTCGTGCATTTGTTCTGTGGTCGTCTTGTTACAGCGTTTGTTTGTTTGTTTTTGTGTGGTGGTTTTCGTTTCATTTCTTTGTTGCATTTTCTGTCCCATATCTCTTTTTTATGTGTTTTAAGTCTCTCTCTCTCTCTCTCCTCTCTCTCTCTCTCTCTCTCTCTCTCTCTCTCTCTCTCTCTCTCTCTCTCCTCTCTCTCTCTCCCTCCTCCCTCCCTCCCTTCCCTCCCTCCCTTTCCTCCCTCCATCCCTATCATCCTCTCTCTCTTCATCCTTCCCCCTCATCCTCCCTGCTTCCCTCTCCCTCGTCCTCCCTATTTCCCTCCCTATTTCCCTCCCTCTCATCCCCCCCCTCACTCAAGCCTCTCCCTCTCCCTCTCCCTCCTTCCCTCCTTCCATTCCTTTCACCCTCCCTCCTTCCTTCCTTCTCCACCTCCCTCCTACCCTCCCTCCTCCCCTTCCTCTCACCCTCCCTCCTTCTCTCTCTTTCAAACCTTAACGTATTTTCAGTGACTCATGCGACTGAAGGCTGGGGGAAAAAACGAAAACAGAAAAATACAAAGTAGAGAAAACGGGGAAAGAGTAAGAGAAAGAAAGGAAAAAAACTGAGAAGGAAGAGACGGAGAGAGGAAAGGGAGGGTGACAAAACGAGAAAGGGAGAGAATAAGATAACAAATAAAAGTGCTCCAGAGCTGTTATAATATCATCTTTCCATGTCTTGAGTTTACGGAACGTCGGAGAGAAAATATACGTCGGGCCCGCTGGTGGCATCTGGCAAGGAGAACCGAGGGCGGGAGAGACAGCGAAGGAATGAAAGGAAAGCAGAAGGGAGGGAAGAAAGAATCGATAAGAGGAGAAAGGAAGAGGAATGGAATAATCGAAGAGAGAAGAAAAGAGGAGGAGGGGAAGGAGAGGAGACCAAGACAAGCTGGGAAAGGGGGGGAAGTCAAAGACTCGTGATATAGGAATTTTGCGGTTGATTGGGAATGGAGAGAGGGAGAGGGGAGATAGAGAGAGAAGAGAGAGAAGGAGAGAAGAGAGAGAGGGGAAAAGAGAGAGAGGGGAGAGAGAGAGAGGGAGAGAGAGAGAGAGAGGAAAGAGAGAGGGGAGAGAGGGGGGGAGAGGAGAGGGAAGGGGGGGGGAGGAGAGAGGGGGGGGGGGGAAAAGGGGGGGAGGGGGGGGGAAAAAAAGGGGGGAGGGAGGGAGGGAAGGGGAGGGAGGGGGGAGGGGAGAGAGAGGGGGAAGGGGGGGGGGGGAGAGAGAAGGGGGAGAGAGGGCCCGGGAGGAGGGGGAGAAAAGGAGGGAGAAGGAGGGAGAAGAGGGGGGGGGGGGAGGGGGGGGAGGAGGAGAGAAGAGGGGAAAAAGAGGGAGGGATGAGGGGAGGGGGGGGAGAGAGAAAAGGAGAGAGGGGAAAAGAGAGAGAAGGGGGAGAGAGAAGAGGGAAGGAGAGAAAGGGGGAGAGAAGGGAGACGGGGAGGAGAGAAAAAGAGAGAGAGGAGGGGGGGAGGGGGGGAGAGAGAGAGAGAGAGAAAGGGGGAGAAAGGGAGGAGGGGGGGGAGGAGGGGGAGAGAAAGGGAAAAGGGGAGAGAGGAGAAGGAGGAAAAGGGGGAAGAGGAAAGGGAGAGGAGAGAAAAGGGAAGGGAGAGAGGAGGAGAGGAAAAAGGGAAGGGAGAGGAGGAGAAGAGGAGAAGAAGGGGAAGGGGGGAAGTAAAGGGGGAAGAGAAGAGGAAAGGGGGAAGAGAAAAAAGGGGAACGGAGAGAGAGAAAGAGAGGGGAAATAAAAAAAAAACCAAAAAAAAGATCGGGGGAAAAAGGGAAAAAGGAAAAAAAAAAAAGGGGGGGGAAAAAAAGGAAAGAAGTGTAGACAAAAAAAAACCCAACCTCCCCTTTAGCCTCAACCCTCCCAAAAAATACGCTGTCGTCTAAAACACACCAGGGTTATCAGAAGCGAAGGGTCATTGACTACGAGGGTCACTAGCCACTAACTTGGAGGTCACGGACAAGGGTCCCCCAAACTAGGAGGATGTTAGCCAAAGGCCAATAAAGTAGAACTAGTGGGTTTCCAGGTTTGGGTCCAAACTAAAAGGGTAGACTAACTATCAATTGGTCAGTAGCTAGTAGGTCAGTAGGTAAGGGTCGTGAACAAAGAATGTAACTAGCTAAATGTCAATAACTAGGAGGTCATCAGCCAAGGGTCACTGGCAAGTAGAGCAGCCAGCCAAAGGTCACTAACTAGGAAAGTAATTACCCAGGGGTCATTAACCAAGGGTATCTGGGAGCTAGTTATAAGGGGCCTGTGAGGCCACAGTGTAAACAGAAAACAATATCGAAGTTGTGATTTCCTTGTCACCATTCATTCCCTTGTTGTAAATTCTGGATGTCAATTTTAGAACAGTTACTGGCGCCTGCTTACCGTACAAGGTCTGTCTCTCCTGTGTGTGTGTGTGTTTTTTTTATCTCTTTTTTACCGTCCTTTGTGCCTGTTCTAGTTTCTTTTTTTCTTCGTCTTGTTCTTCTTGTGATATCTCTTCTTTTAATTGTTCTTATCCCTATTCATCCTCTTCGTTTTCTTTCTTCTTCTTCCCCTCCTTCTCCTATTTCTCTTCCTCCCTTCCTCCTTCCCCCATCTTCCAAGTACCTCTTCCCTCCCCTCGCCCTCCCTTCCCACTCCCCCTCCCCTCCTCCCTCCATCTTCGGCTCCCCCCCCTTTTCACCCCCCCCCCCACCCCCCGCCCCATAAAAAGGCCACGAAATCCCCATCTCGCATCAGTACCTCCTCCCAATACCTCTCGTTACGGCCGGCCAGGTGCAACGGAACATCACCTACAGCTGTACAACTCTTCTTAGTTCATGGATGTCAGTCGCTTCGTCAGACCGACATGGGCAGCGAGGAGGCAGGCCAGCTCATGACAACACGCGCCTAGGAACTGCTCTCTCTCTCTCTCTCTCTCTCTCTCTCTCTCTCTCTCTCTCTCTCTCTCTTTCTCTCTCTCTCTCTCTCTCTCTCTCTCTCTCTCTGCTAGCATAGTTTTCAACCACCCGTCAAACATATTAATGAACCAAAATAATTAATGATACATGAATTAGTTCGCCTCCTCTTTACCATTTTTCCCCATTTAAGTAGTAATAATGCCATCATGTAAATATAGACTGTTGGCCTTGTTGCTAATGATTCATGTTTAAATAGCTAATATATGCTTCCAAAAATTACGGAATTCCAACTGGAATGTACTATTTATATTTTAAAAAAGAAAAAAAATATATATGTATATGTATGTATATATGTATATGAAGGGAAAAAAAATGGAATTCCATGCAAAGGATATTTCCATATACATGGAAACTTGATGCTATTAATCGCTTTGTAATAATATGACTAGATAGATGAAGCGTGTAGGTTTTTCCTAAATGGAGGATGCGCGGTGATTGGTGGAATTTTAAAACGGTCTGTGATTGGTCGATCCGAATGTGTCGAAAGTCGTGCTTTTAGGATATATAACTCGGCTTTGCACTGCACTGACATAGTAAACAAAATTGTGAATTAAAAAGTAAAAAGTTACGTATTTGAAGTTTTCCTTTGGATTCCGGCAAGGATTTGTTGATTTTTAGAATATATGTTTTATTTTTATTATAGAAATATACTTGGTATGCAAATGGATAGTTAAGGTCAATTATGGTTAGCCAAAGGTATTTCTCGTTAAAAAAAAA
>NC_051402.1:21295025-21297525 GCF_015228065.2 Penaeus monodon
GGGTAAATAGTATGGGAACAAAAGAAAAAGAAGAATAGAAATAAGTTGTTGTTGGTGTGTTGTTGTGTGTGTGTATTCTTGTTGTATGCAAGCAAGAAAGCACAAGCAAGCAAGCAAGCAAGCAAGCAAGCAAGCAGACTAACGTTTGTGTAGGTCTGTATGTACGTGTGAATAGTGTGCATATACTTGTTCTAATGTCCTCTCTAAACGTACATAGATACACGCCCACGCCCATCCAACGGAAAAGATAAACGGCGCAAACGCATAAAGGACTTGACGTGTTCTGTTTAAATGCCTAATATGTCATCCCTTTGCGTATCTCTCCTCTTCTCTCTTTCTCTCTCTCTTTCTCTCTCTCTCTCTCTCTCTCTCTCTCTCTCTCTCTCTCTCTCTCCTCTCTCTCTCTCTCTCTCTCTCTCTCTCTCTCTCTCTCTCTCTCTCTCTCTCTCTCTCTCTCTCTTCTCTTTTTTCTCTCTTTTTTTATCTTTTCTTCTTTTCCCTTCGCCTCGCTTCTCTTCACTTCTCTTTCCTTCTCTCCTCTCCTCTCCTCTCCTCTCCTCTCCCCTCCTCTCCCCACCTACTCCCCCCTATCTGCCCCTCCCTCCACACACACTCCCTCCGCAACCCCCCACCCCCTCAATCACGCACGCACGCACGCACGGACGCACACCAAAACACGTAGCCCTGATATACCCTTCATAATCGCGATGTCTCTCTTTGATTCCTGTTTTAGCCATCTAGAGATTCATCATGAAATATCTAATTGTTTAATTATCAGTATATATCTTTATCATCCTTCATTGTATATATATATATATATATATATATATATATATATATATATATATATATATATATGTATGTATATATATTCTTTATCGAAAATCTTTTATCTCCTCACGTTTCCCGCCCTTTTTTTATTACTTGGGAAAGGAGAGACCATATGGATGACCATAGTTTTTTTTCATTTAATAATATCTATCGTTTATTATTATAAATATAAATAAATAAATAATATATATATATATATATATATATATATATATATAATATATATATATATATTTTATAGAGAAGAATCCTATCTCACCGTTCCCGTTTTCTAAAAAAAATCCGAGGGAAAGGAGATACTATATGGATCATCATATTTTTCCATTTAACAATATCTATTTCAATTATCGTTTATTGTTTTTAATTCATTCTTTTTCAATATAGAGAGAAAAATTCCCATCTCCTCACCCTTCCCGATTTTTTTTCTCGTTTTTTTTATTTTACATTTTATTTTATTTTATTTTATTTTATTTATTCATTTATCTATTATTATTTTTTATTTATTTATTTATTATGTTTATTTATTATTTATTTTTATTCCGTGGGAAAGGAGAAACGATAAAATTGTGAAACTCTGAACGGTGGATTTGCAGGTGTGACTCGAAGAACGAAGACCCGCCGCGCAGAGGAAAGCGACAGCGGAGCGACACACCCGACCGTCGGTGCGTTATGCTCCCTTCCCCCTCGCCCCCTCGCCCCCTCGCCCCCTCCCTTTGTCCCCTTTACCCGTTCCTTCTCTCCCTTTCTTCTAACCCTTTCTCTTTCTCCCCTTTGCCCTTTCCCTCTCTTCTCTTAACCCTTTCTGTTTCTCCCCTTTACCCTTTCTCTCTCTTCGCTTGACCCTTTCTCTTTCTATCCCTTACCCCCTCCCTTTGTCCCCTTTACCCGCTCCTTCTCTCCCCTTGAGCCTTTCTCTTTCTCTCTTTTACTCTCTCCCTCTCTTCCCTTAATCCTTGCTGTTTGTCTCCTTTACTCTCTCCCTTTCTTCTCTTAACCCTTTCTCTTTCTCCCGTTTGCCCTTCCGCCCTTGGGAAATCCCTCCCCCTCCGCTCTGGAAAGTCCCTCCCCTTCTCTCCCTTCCCCCCTTGAAGAGAAAATCTTACGATTTCCCTCATACCCAACACTGCTTCCCTTCCCCCCTCCCCTTTCTCCTTTTCTCCCTTCCCCCTTCCCTTTCTCCCTCCCCTTTCTCCTTTTCTCCCTTCCCCCTTCCCCCTCCCCCTCCCCTTTCTCCTTTTCACCCTTCCCCCACCCCTTTCTCCTTTTCTCCCTTCCCCTTCCCCCTTCCCCTTCTCCCCTCCCTCTTCCCTTTCTCCTTTTCTATCCTCCACTTCCCCTTTCTCCTTTTCTCCCGTCCCCCCTCCTCTTCCCTTTTCTCCCCTCCCTCTTCTCTTCCATTTCTCTCCCCCCCCCCACTTTCCTCTCCTCCCCCTCCCCTCTCCCCTTTTCCCTTTCCCCTCCTCTCCCCCCTCCCCTCTCCCTCCTCCTCTTTCTCCCCCCTCCCCTCCCCCTCCCTCCCCTCTTTCTCCCCCCTCCCCTCTCTCTCTCCCCGCCTCCCCTCTCCCTCCCCCTCCTCTTTCTCTCCCCCTCCCCTCTCCCTCCCCCTGCTCTTTCTCTCCCCCCTCCCCTCTCCCTCCCCCTCCTCTTTCTCCCCCCTCCCCTCCCCCTC
>NC_051402.1:21306106-21343606 GCF_015228065.2 Penaeus monodon
AGTGAAAAATAACAATAATACTAGTAACAAAAGCAAATACAACCCAGCTCCTTAGTTCGCCAGCATCCGCCTTGCACGAACCATCTGAGCGAGCAGAAGGTGTGTGTACCACCGAGCCATCTGTCGGGGTGCTGCTGCGGAGTCGTGTCGCGTTGGATCATACAACGAACCATCTGTTGGGTGGGGATCGGAGGGAGGGAGGGAGGGGGGAGGGGCGGAAGGATGGGGGTGGGTGGGGTTGGTGGGAGGAAATGAAGGAGGGAGGGTATGGAAGAGGGAAGAAGAGGGAGAAAGGGAGCCAGGGATAGAGAAAGGAAGAAGAGAGAGAGAGAAAGGGAGGGAGAGGGTGATTAAGAAGGAGGGAAAGATTGAAAAAGGAGGGTTATAGGGGGATGAAGGGAAGGGGAGGGGTCAGAGGAGGGAGGATAGGGTGGGTATGGGTAGGGGGAAGGGGTGGGGGATGGGGTAAGAGAGGGTGGGAAGATCGGGTAGTTAGGTAACTCGTTACCCAAGGATAGAGAGTGGGAAGTAGAGTAGAAAAGAATATATTCAAGAGAGTAAATGATGGAAATGAAAAGTTAAATAAAAGTCGAAAGAAGGAAAATTATATATATATATATTTTTTTTTTGCAATAAAAACGGAAACTTAGGAAGAGAAGAAGAAAATTACCATGGAGGAAGACTGGAAACGAAAAAGTAAAAAATGTGGAATGGGTTAATGGATGTTATGGGGCGAGTAATAGGATTTATGGGGAAGGGGAAGGGAAGGGGAACAGGTAGTGGGTAAAACGGGGAATATAGAGGGAGGGGGAGGGGGAAGGGGGAAGGGGGGGAGATTGGAACGGGCCATTGCGTTAAACCAGAAAGATTTGGGAGGAGGAGAGAGTTTAATAAGGTGAGTGAATGCCGGGGAGAGAGAGAGAGAAGAGAGAGAGAGAGAGAGAGAGAGAGAGAGAGAGAGAGAGAGAGAGAGAATGAAAGAGAGAGAGAGAGGGAAGGTGACTCTGTGTGTGAGAGAGAGAAAGAGAGGAAGAGAAGGAGAGGAAGAAAATCAATAGCATAAAATTATTGTACATTTTAATTACACCCACGTGCTGTTAACCCCAACGCTCCTCACCCCCCCCCCCCCCACAAAAAGCGGGAATGTCAATTGATGTCACAGCTGTAATGTCATTATAATTATTTAACGGCTAATGACTATGCCGTCACATCACACCCGACCCTATAAACTCGACAGCTTTTATAACTGTGTTCGTTGTAATGGTCACAGTGTAATAGCGATTTTTTTTTCCAAAGAGAATTGCTGCTAATTCCAAGTGTTGGCTGTATTTCTCTCTTTTTTTTCGTGAAAACTTTGGAAAAGGGAAATTGGCGGGAAATGCCCGAGGAAGTGGCGGGAAAACGAGACCGCGTGAGAAAGCATTATGTGTGCGTGTGTGTGTGTGTGTGTGTGCGTGTGTGTGTGTGTGTGTGTGTGTGTGTGTGTGTGTGTGTGTGTGTGTGTGTGTGTGTGTGTGTGAGTATATCTATGGACACACACACGCGCGCGCACACACACACACACACACACACACACACACACACACACACACACACACACACACACACACACACACACACACACACACACACACACAATATATATATATAGAGAAGAGGGGGGGGGGGGGAGGGAGGAGAGAGAATTCTGTAAAATAAATTTCTAAATAAAGCAGTCAGTAAACTACAGAATGTGTGACTATTGCATTTTTTCAATTGAGCCAAATGAATGTGGGTGGATATTGAAAATTGATATCGTTACCCATACTGTGTATTCGTATTTCAATTGTTGTTATTATTATAATGGTTTTACTAAAGTTATTATTGTTGTTATTATTATTATTTATATGTCATAATTATTACTGTTATATTTTGTCATTATTACTTTCTTATTTTTAGCTTTCGTAAAATGGTCTTGATAGTGTCGATACTAACCTTGGTAACAATAACTGTTATTACCATCATAATGTTATTAAGAACGGTAAGAGTAGCGCGAGAGACAAAACTTTGTAAGTATGACAAAGACTGCATATAGAAACCTTACACGTTGCCTTGTGTGCGCTCTTGGCGGTGCAGAGGTGCCGAGGAAGAGGGGGAGAGAGGAGGAAATTATAAAAAGGGAAAAGGGAATTGAAAAAGGAAAGGGAAAGGGGAAAAGAAACATACATACACGCACACGTACATGAACACGTACACGCATACACGCACACGCATACACACACACGCATACACACACACGCACACGCACACGCACGCGTACACACACACGCGCGCACACACGCACACACACACACACACATACACATACACATACACAACACACACACACACACACACACACACACACACACACACACACACACACACACACACACACACACACAAATATGTATGTATGTATATATAAATATACCTAGATATATACTTATACACACAAGCACAAATACGAAAGAGACAGACAGACAGACAGAGAGCGTGAAAGAAAATTGAAAAAGGAGTTATACAGAGATTTATTTTTTATTTTTCCGTTAAAATGAGAGAAAAAAAAAGTTAAATGAAGAAAAAGACAATTTCTTTCCATTTTTTTTTCTAATTTTCCTTAAAGAAAAAAAAAACGAGAAACCGAAATGGGAGATTGCAATGGCAGATCTCGGCGGCATTTCTTTGCAAAGTGATTAAATGCAACTCGCCTTGTTGCACGGGAGTCTTGCATATGTTGCGGCTGACTGAACGTGGGCTTCTCGGCACACCTGGCCTTACCTGCGTGTTGCTCTTTGTATTTTACTCTCTCTCTCTCTCTCTCTCTCTCTCTCTCTCTCTCTCTCTCTCTCTCTCTCTCTCTCTCTCTCTCTCTCTCTCTCTCTCTTCTCTCTTTTCTCTCTCTTCTCTCTCTTCTCTCTCTCTCTCTCTCTCTCCCTAATGTCCCCCCCTCCCTCCCTCCTCCTTCCCCACTCCCGTTTCGCTCTCTCTTCCTCACCCTCTTTCTCCTCTCTCCTCCCTCTCCAACTTCTTCCCTCTCTCCTCCCCACCCCTCCTCTCACACTTTAAAAATTCTTCTAAAAAAGACCCATACTCAATATTTTTTCTCAATAAAAAGAAAGAAAAAATCCATAGTCGAATGTAAAAAAAAAAAAAAAAAAAAAAAAAAAAATCTCAAAACAGCTCCAGAAACTTGCCTATAACACTCGCCTATCTGCACCCCCACCCCCACCCCCACCTCCCGCCCCTCATCCACGTAATTCTCTCCCGCGCGCCGCAGTAGAGAAAAAAAATCGACAACCCTTTGCCTTTTCTGGCTTTGTTGGCCCCTGTCTGGCTTCCTCTTGCTTTGGGATTAAGTGAAGAGTCCATGAGGCACGTTGACACCACTGTTGGCAAGGGGGTGTTGTCACTGTGTATTTTTTTTTTTTTTTTTTTTTTTTTGTGGGGAGGGGGGGGGGGGGGAGGTTTATTTCTTCGGGGTCGAAAGGAGCGAGGGAGGACGTGGGGGGGGAAGAAATGGGGATAGGGAGAAGGTAAGGTCGAGGGAAGGAGAGAGAGGGAGAGGGAGGGAGAGAGACTGAGAGGGAGGGAGAGAGAGGGAGAGGGAGGGAGAGGGAGGGAGGGAGAGGGAGGGAGGGAGGGAGAGAGAGAGAGGGAGAGGGAGGAGAGGGAGGGAGAGGGGATGGAGAGGGAGGGAAAGGGGATGGAGAGGGAGAGAGAGGGAGATGAAGCGAGATGGAGCGAGAGAGAGGCAAAGAGAGAGAGAGAGAGAGAGAGAGAGAGAGAGAGAAGGGGGGGACAGACTGACAGACAGAGGGATAGAGGGGAGAGAGAGACATATGTGAGAAGAGAAAAAAGAGAAAAATATAGAGCGACATGGAAGAGTAAGAAAGAGAAGTGGGGAGAAGAAGGGAAGAAACAGAGGGACAGAAAATGAAAGCGAGGAAGATAAAAAAGGAGATAGACAAAGGAAGAGTAGAGGTAGAGGATTGAAGAGACAGGAAATAGATGAAGAACTCTCCGTTGAGAACTTTAGATCTGATTTTGATCTCAAATGTCAGTTGAAACTGCGTTCTAGATTCTACCGCGAGCAGGTAGGTAGACAGGCGATTTAGTAACCCCTTAGAGAGAGAGAGAGAGAGAGAGAGAGAGTGAGAGAGAGAGAAAAGAGAGAGTTAGAGAGAGAGAGAAAGAGAGAGTGAGAGAGAATGAGAAAGAGAGTGAGAGAGAGAGAGAAAGAGAGAGTGAGAGAGTGTGTGAGATAGAGAAAGAGAGTGAGATAGTGAGTGAGAGTGAGTGAGTGAGTGAGAAAGTGAGAGAGTGAAAATGAGAGTGAGAGTGTGTGAGTGAGTGAGTGAGTGAGTAAGTAAGTAAGTGAGTGAGTGAGTGAGTGAGAGAGAGAAGAGAGAGAGAGAAGAGAAAGAAGAGAGAGAGAAAAAAAAGAGAGAGAGAGAGAGAGAGAGAGAAAGATGTATACTCTTTATCGATTACATGCAGTCTATCTATTCATTTCCTCCCAATTCAATTTATATCAGTTGACTCGCCATTTATATGTCAAGCATTACGCCACGAACGAACTGACCAATCATGGGGGTCCAATTACCCAGTTAATAGAAGAGCTTGTGCTGATTGGACACTCACGGCCTTCGCTCTAACGGGCCACGCTGTCTTTTTAACACCCCCTCCTCTCCGCGCCCCCTCCCCCCTCCACCTACTCCTCTCTTCCCTCCTCTTCCCTCCTATTCTTTCCGCAGCTCTCGTTCCTTCCCTTCCCTTCGTACTCTCTCCTCCTCTTACCTTTTCCTCTTCTCTTTTCCCCGTTTTTCTTCTTGTCTGCTCCATTCTTCCTCCCTCCCCCCCCTCTACATCCTTCCTTACCCCTCTCTCATCTCTCCATCCTTCCTCCTTTCATCCCTTTCCCCATCCCTCTTCTTCCCCCTCTCCCACCACCATCCCTGTGCCCCCCCTTCCAACCCTCCACCACCACCCTCCACCATCCCTGTGCCCCTCCTCCACCCCCCCCTCTATGCCCTCCCTCCCCCTCGCCCACCCCCCCACCACCGCCCTTCCGCCCAGGCCGTTTTGGCGGGAGCGTCTGCGTGGCGATGGGCGTCCTCAATAGCAGGGCGAAGTTTAATGTGATTTAGGTGCGGATGGGGAGACCGATTGGGAAATGCCGCCCCATGTGGAGGGGGGAAAGGGGGGGATGGGGAGGGAAGGGAGGGAAGGCTGGCGTTTGAATTGGTAGGGCAGGAGAGGAAGGAGGGGTGGGAGGGGAGGGGGAGCGGGAGTGGGCAGGGGGTGGGAAGGGAGGGGTTGGGTGGGGAAGGGGAATAGGTAGGTGGGTGGTAGGGAGGCCCTGGCGTTCTGGACTCTCTCTCTCTCTCTCTCTCTCTCTCTCTCTCTCTCTCTCTCTCTCTCTCTCTCTCTCTCTCTCTCTCTCTCTCTCTCTCTCTCTCTCTCTCTCTCTCTCTCTCTCTCTCTCTCTCTCTCTCTCTCTCTCTCTCTCTTTCTCTCGCTCTCTATCTATCTATCTATCTATCTTTCTGTCTGCATATATGTATGCATATTTGTATGTCAGTATGTATCCCACGCGTTGGAAGCGGACACGATTATACATGAAATAATCATCTGGAAGGCGAGAAGGACAACGTGAGGTTGAGGAGGGAGAGGGGGCAATGAGGGGAAGTGGGGAAGGGGAGGGAAAGGAGGCAAGGAGGGGGAAGTGGGGGAGGGGGAGGGGAAGGGTGAATCCACGTGTATGTTTGGAGGGCATGTTATTAAAAAGCGGGGTGGGGTTGATGGGGTTAAGGTGGGAAAGGGTGGGGGTGGGGTGATTCCAGAGGGCGGTACAGGAAGGACGGAGATAGCAAGGGGAAGGAGTGGGGCTAGGTTGAGGGGATTCGAGGCGAGGATAAGAAGGGGCGTAGTAGCAGGGGAAAGGAGGGGGGGGGGAGGAAGGAAGGGGGAATGAGGCAAGAGAGCGGTTGCGCGCGTGAGGTGACTGTGTGCTGCCACCCCCTACCCAGAATTCACCCAACCAAAAGTGCAGTGACGGGGCATTTCGTGCAAGATTACGGCCTTATCTCACCCAATCGCGAGTGAGGACAGGGTTACTTAGCAGCCCATACGCACTGTCGCTCACTTCCCCTCCTCTCCTCTCGTCTCCTTTCCTCTCCTCACCCCTGTCCTCTTTCATTTCCTCTCCTCTTCCCTCCCCTCCTTTCCCCTCCCCTCCCCCTCCTATCCCCTCTCCTCCTCTCCCCTTCCCTATTCCCCCTCCCCATGGCATTGGCAGGGCTGTACTCTGACGTCATCGGGATAGGTGGATATGGATATGGATATGAATATGAATACGAATACATACGCACGTGCATGCATACATATATGTATATGTATGTGATTGTGAATGTACATGTGTGTGTGTGTGTGTGTGTGTGTGTGTGTGTGTGTGTGTGTGTGTGTGTGTGTGTGTGTGTGTCAGAGAGAGAGAGAGAGAGAGAGAGAGAGAGAGAGAGAGAGAGAGAGAGAGAGAGAGAGAGAGAGAGAGAGAGAGAGAGAGAGAGAGAGAGAGAGAGAAAGTTTATAAAAGTGATAAACTGATTGTTACTTTAATGAAGGTTAGTATACATCGGTGTATAGTAGCAAAAGCTCCGTGCTTGTACTTTCGATTACCATAACGATGTGTGTGTGTGTGTGTGTATGTGTGTGTGTGTGTGTGTGTGTGTGTGTGTGTGTGTGTGTGTGTGTGTGTGTGTGTGTGTGTGTGTGTGTGTGTGTGTGTTTATTAATGAGAAAGAGAAAGAGATCGTGAGTGTGAGTCAGAAAGATAGAAACTAACACTGAGAGACAGAGGCGAAGACTGAGAGCATAAGTGATTGCTCGTGCGTGCGTGCGTGTGTGCGTGCATGTGACGTGGTGGAATGTCGAGATCCACGAGGCCACCTCTCCCTCCCCCCTCCCCCTCCCACCAAGCCACCGAGATGCAACCATAACAACAATCCAGCTCCTACGTGGGAGGTAGGAGAGGGGGAAGGGGGGAGGGTTGTAAAGTCATTAACGATGTAAATTCTCTCAAGGGAGCTAGCGCGACGCTTCGACCTCCCCACAAGATATCTTATCACTGAATTCTTTGACTCCATAACACTTAACTGGAGAACGGATGACGGATCGAGAGCGACGTAGTGCGTAGTTTATATGTTTGTATTTTTTTCTCTCTCTCTCATTTCTCTCATGATTTTTTCGGTGTTGTTGTCTAGAAGTAGCACATTGTTACTGGTTGTGAAAAAATGCCAGAGGAGATAATGGTTCGCAATGGTCAACACTGAGCACCGAACTGCGATATTTATGTTGAAGCGACGTGCATTGGCCAATCACATCACTGTAAGCCGTGCAGCTCGGTTTCTTATTGGCTGCCTCCTCTGCGGGACACGCCCTTCGCACTGCAGCACTCGTCGTTGAACAGGTAAATGGAGATTTTCAGAAAACTGAATTAGATTAATAGATCAGCCAAACGTACGCGAGAAATGAGAGGAATTAAAATGATAAGACCTGCAGGCGGTGGCGCTTGGTCGTCGCCACGGATGACTTAACACGCTCGTGTGAAAAAAATGAATTCAATATTTTCTTCAGTGTTAGTCCTAGTCCCTTTGCCCGATAACACTCACACCTGCTAGCACTTGCAGCAAGACGGGTTGGATTCCAACATAATTTCATTGGCTAATGATAAGGTGGACACCGCAGTGACTAGCAACTAGCAGATAGCAGCGTAGTGTGTCAGTCTGTATCTCTTTGTCAGTGAGTGAGCGTCAAGTTAAGCTGTTGCATTGAGACGCGTTTTTCCTTGGTGACTGCTTCTGAACTTTCCTCAGTGCGAGTCTCCCCAAGTGCACAGCGCTCAGTGCACAAGACAACCACCAATCAGCGGCTGGTGTGCGCGCGCGTGTGAGTGTGTGTGTGTGTGTCAGGTGCGAGCTGCACCGGCCACCCTCCCTACCTGTCTCCAGGCCGACCCTCATCTGTCCCCTCGAAGCGGCGGTGGAGTCCCGCCGAGTGCCCGACGGAGGCGGAGCGGCTCCTGGCGGCATCTTGGGACGAGGAGAGAACAATGGGTCGGCGGCCGGCCCGGCGAGAGCGCACGAGGGACAAGCAGTAGCATCCCGAGGGCGGCGGTGGCGGCGGAGGAGGAGGAGGAGGGCTCATGCACGCGGGAGAGGAGGAGGAGGAGGAGGCGGCGGCTTGATCACGTTTTCACCTTGGCTGACGAAGCCGCACTCGCTGCTTTCTCTGCGTCGAAGACGGTGAGAAATGATGTCGGCTGCGCTCATGTGAGTGTGGGCGCCTCGCGGCTGCGGTCGGGCTGCCGCCGCCTCTCGCTGCTCCTCACAGCTAATACAGGCCCCTCTGGCCTCGTCGGAAGCACGCACGCACGGCCAGACAAGCTGTTGACTGTCTGCGATTGCAGTTAGTGACGTCGGCGCCCGGCTTGTCACTCGCGCGGGCGGGAGGCCAAGCGCAAGAAATCGGACATCACCTACGCCACCAAGTGCAGCCCGAGACCTTGACAATTAACCCAGTTTACCAAGTCGCGGACGTCCCTTTTCTTCTTCCTTCTTCCCCCCCCCCACTTCCCCGTCTACTTGCCTCCCCCGCTCTTCCTCCTCCCTCGCCCCCTACTCCTCCTCCACTTCCACCCGCCTCCCCCGCCTCCCCCGCCTAAGCCATGCAGATAATCAACAAACCCGAGGAGTTCTTCTCCGGGGCTGGCAACGCTTACACGTGCAAGGGGTGGCGGCGCTCCCCCCTTCTCGCTCCTCCTGCTCCTCGCGCTGCTCCTTCCCCTCTTGCTCCTCCACTCCTTCCTTCTCATCTCCCCCCTCCCCTGCTCGCCCCCCGCCCCCACGAGGCCTCTCCAGCGCCCCCTCTATCCAGCTACGCCAACACGCCGTCTCCTGCCCCCCCTCCGAGCGGCGCCGAGGCAGGCCACCGCCACCGCCGCCACCTTGCCGCCACGTCCGAGCTGTGTAATTATGCCTCGTTTCGCCGTAGTGCAATGTCACCGCCCGGATATATCACTCACGCGCCGTACTTCGCGACCGAGGCGCCCTCCGGTCATCGCCAACTTAGGTAATATGCGGGCGGACGTGGGCAATGGGGGTGGGTGGCGTGGGCGGTACGAGGTGTTGTGTGGGTGTGTGATTGCTTGTGCGTGTGTTGGGGGGGGGAGAGAGCGGCGGGGGGAGGCGAGGGGAAAGGGAGTAATCTATGTGTATTCTTGTATTGGAGAAAGTGGTTGTGTGTCTTAGAGGATACGGAAGGTATGTATTGATAAAAAAGTGTGCAAAGAGATATTATGGTATTGATTTAGAATTGGTTAAAAAATACACCCCCAAAAAACGAAGAGAGCGAGAGCGAGAGAGAGAGAGAGAGAGAGAGAGAGAGAGAGAGAGAGAGAGAGAGAGAGAGAGAGAGAGAGAGAGAGAGAGAGAGAGAGAGAGAGAGAGAGAGAGAGAGGGAGAATAATTAAAAAACAAAAACAAAAAACACAGGTCATATTACATGAATTCCACCCATGTCGGGAAATGGAACTCTGAATATGACGAATATTATCAAAGCCAATATCACGATTTAAGAGTTTCCTTCTTACGAGTAAGTTCCCTATAGAATATGTATTTATTTCTAGGTATAATTCTTATTTGTGAAATGAGATTGCTATTATTTTTGGCATTGTAATTGTTATCATCTTCATCACTCCATCACCATAATTATTGTTGTTATTGTTTTTGTTATTATTAGTAGTAATACTAGTAGTAGCAGTAGCAGTAGTAGTCATTATTATTATTATTATTATTATTATTATTTTATTATTATTGTTATTGTTATTATTATTATTATTATTATTGGTGTTGTTGTTATTATTGTTGTTGTTGTTATTGTTATTGGTATTGGTAATGTTATTAGTAGCATTAGTATCATTATCATTGCTAATAATGATAATAATAATAATAATGATGATAATAATATTATTATTATTACTTATTATTATTGTTGTTGTTGTTATTGATGTTGTTCCTGTTGCTATTGCTATTATTATCACTATTATTATGATCATAATGATAGTGATTATTATGAGTATTATAATTACTGGATTACCTATTATTTTTTCATCATTAAAAGTTGTACAAGAACTGTTACAAAAAGAAGCCATTGGGTTTGAAGGGGAGTGAGAGAGAGAGAAAACTGAGTGACAATCAAAGAGGGAGGGAGAGAGAAAAAGACAGAGGGGGGAGGAGAGAGAGCAAAGAGAGAGAAGAGCGAGAGCCAAAGACAAACTCATTAATCCATTGTTTCCCTTGTCGTACATGCAAACGTTCCCTTTTCTATTGCCATACTTTCAAACGTTCCCTCTCCTTTCTCTTGGTACATTGATATTCCCTTTCCTTGCCGTGCGTACCGATGTTCCCTTCCCTTGCCATACAGATTGACCTTCCTCCGCCTTACTATACATACTGATGCCCCTTTCCCTTACAGAGGTCCGGACGGCAGTGACGTAGGAGTGGCCAGCGGCGGCAGCAACAGTGGCGGAGGCAGCGCGGGCGGCGGTGCAACAGCCGTGGGCGTTGCCAAGATGTCGGCCGTTGCAAGAAATACAGCCACCTCCATGCCCTCCAGTGGGGACACTCCCTCCAGGAAACCTGTGCGCCTGTGCCAGGTCAGTTGCGCGGCTATGAAGTCAAATCTCACTACGGGGAGACTTCGAGAGAGACCCTCTTGATGTCCCTTGTTAGGTCGGGTTGGGTCGAGCTGGGTCGGGTCGTGGTTCTCGCTATGATCGCGTTGTTTTTTGTCTTGTGTCGAATCTCTGAGGTCAGTCTTGATAACTGGTTATTTTTAGTGTCTTAAAAGGTCAGTGGTAGGTTTGTAAGGCCAAAGCAAGACTTGCCTCCTTTCGGCGTGATGAGACGGCCCTCTTAGGGCCTGTCATTTGAGAATAATCTCAGTTTAAGTTTCAGGCCATTCAAATTAATAAATATCTGCATAATAGACACATGGGCGAATAATTCCGCTGTTCTATCAAGTCTTAAACTACCTATGTATAGTATTGTTATCATGCCAGCCCCATTGTACATAGATTGCTAATCTTGTAGTATTGATAAGTGTGTGTCTCTGGTGACAGTGGCAGGTGCAGTTATCGAGTGGAGTTTATAGGTGATATTTGTTGGTGGATATTTTAGGTAGAGGGATGGAGAGGCGAAAGGCAGAGAGAAAGAGAGGAAGGGAGAAAAGTGTTAGGAATGGAGAGAGAGAGAGAGAGAGAGAGAGAGAGAGAGAGAGAGAGAGAGAGAGAGAGAGAGAGAGAGAGAGAGAGAGAGAGAGAGAGAGAGAGAGAGAGAGGAGAGTGAGAGAAACGGAGAAAGGAATGGAGAAAGGGAGTTAGGGAAGGATGGATGGATGGAGGGTGGGAGGGAGAGACGGAGAGAGGAAGGGAGAAAAAGAGTTAGGGATGGATGTATAGAGAGCGGGAGGGAGGGAGAGACGGAGAGAGGCAGAGAAGAAGAGAGGAAGGGAGGATGGGGGAAAGGAAGTTGGGGAGATAGGGAGAGGTGGAGGGGTAAAGGGTGGAAGGAAGGAAGTAATAGAAGGAGGGAGGGCAGTAGTAGTGGAAGAGAGGGGGAGAGAGAGGGAGAGAACGGGAGAGTGGAAGAGAGAGAGAGAGAGGGGTAGGGAGTGAGAGAATTAGAGAAAGAGAGAGAGTGAGAGAGAGAGAGAATTAGAGAGTGAGAGAGAGTGAGAGAGAGTGAGAGAGAGTGAGAGAGAGTGAGAGAGAGGAAGAGAGAGAGAGAGAGAGAGTGAAGGAGTGAGAGTGAAAGAGAGAAAGAGTGAGAGAGAGAGTGTAAGAGTGTGTGAGAGAGAGTGTAAGAGTGTGTGTGAGAGAGAGTGTAAGAATGTGAGAGAGTGTAAGAGAAAGTGTGTGTGAGAGAGAGAGAGAGAGTGGAGGAGAGAGGAGAGAGAGAGGGAAAGAGAGAAGAGAGAGAGAAAGAGAGAGAGAGAGAAGGAGAGAGGAGAGAGAGAGGAGAGAGAGAGAGAGGAGAAGAGAGAAGAGAGAGGAAGAGAGAGGAAGAGAGAGAGAGGAGAGTAGTGAAGAGAGTGGAGAGAGAAGAGGAGAGAGAAGAGAGATGAGAGGGGAGAGAGAGAGAGAGAGGGGAGAGAGAGAGAAGAGGAGAGAGAGAAGAGAGAGAGAGAGAGGAGAAGGAGGAGAGGAGGAGGACAGAGAGAGAGGAGAGAGAGAGAGGGAGAGAGGAGAGAGAGAGAGAGAGGAGAGGAGAGAGAGAGAGAGAGAGGAGAGAGGGAGAGGGAGAGAGAGAGAGAGGGGAGAGGATGAGAGAGAGAGAGTGTAGAGGAGGAGAGAGGAGAGTAGAGTGAGAGAGAGAGGAGGGAAGGAGGAGAGGAGAGAGAGAGAGGGAGAGAGAGAGAGGGAGGGAGAGAGAGAGGAGAGAGGAGAGAGAGAGAGAGAGAGAGGAGAGAGGAGAGGAGAGAGAGAGGAGAGAGAGAGAGAGAGAGAGGGATAAAAGGAGATAGAGAGAGAGAGATGGAGGAGAGTAGAGAGAGAGAGAGAGAGTGAGAGGGAAGAATGAGAGGAGAGGAGGAGAGAGAGAGAGAGAGGGAGAGAGAGAGAGGAGAGAGAGAGAGAGAGAGAAGAGGAGAGAGAGAAGAGAGAGGGAGAGAGAGAGAGGAGAGAGAGAGAGAGAGAGAGAGGAGAGAGAGAGAGAGAGAGAGAGGAGAGAGAGAGAGAGAAGAGAGAGAGGGAGAGAGAGAGAGAGAGAGAGAGAGAGAGAGAGAGAGAGAGAGAGAGAGAGAGGGAGGGAGGGAGGGAGGGAGAGAAGGAAAGAAGGGAGAAGAGAAATGTGTAGGTCAGGAGGATGAGATTGAGGGAGTAGACTGTTATTGATTTTTTGAATGACTGTAGGTACAGGATGGGTCACTTGGTACATTAAGTAGCGACATTGTGACTTTGTTTCTGTACCTGTCTGGAGTCTGCCTCCCACTTCGTTTACTTTCTGTCAACTCTCTTTCCCCCTCCCCCCGCCCCTTCCCTCACTCTTTATTCTTCTTCTTATTGATATTCTCATTTCTCTTCCATTTCCCCACCTTCTCTCTCATCATATCTTGCTGTTAGTCTTTTTACCTTTCATGTTTCTTGCTTATTTTTTCCTCTCCTACTCCCTCTCTTGACCTCCTTCTATCTTTCTTCCTCTCTTGCTCCCTCTTTTTATCCTTCCTCCTTTCTCTAAGCCCCTCTTTCCCCCTCCTTTGCTTTTCTCACTGCTTTCTCTTCTTCCTCTCCTTCACCTTCTCCTTTTCCCTCCCTCCCTCTTTGCCATCCTTCTTCTGCCTAACATCTCCCCTTTGCCTTTGCCCCATCTTCCTCCTCTTCTTTTTCTTCTTCCTTTTTTCTTTCTTCCTTATCTACCATATGCCACATATATCAACTATCTCTCTCTGTGTATTGCATATGATTATAATTATCCAGGTATTTGTTTATGTTTTACATGATAACCCCAACTCCTTATTGCTTATTTTATTATTATTATATATTTTTTTTATAAGAACCCCTGTTATCTTTCCTGAGTATGACCTGTTTTTACATGAATGATAAGGAATAGCAGAAAAGCACTTTACCATATTAGTAAAACTGCATAAAAAAATCTATAGACTATAGCTAAGTGCTGGAGAATGTTAAAATTGTCTCATGTTGCAATTAAATCTTAACGTAACGCACATGATGAGTGTATTGAATATTTTTTATTGTATATAACAAATTATTCATACACTCCTCCTCCCTACAATAATTTTGTAGATATAACAAATCATTTACAAAATATATATTCCTTAGGCATATATGAATTAATCTATAGATAATAGATAGCCTAATCCTTCACTCTCCACCCAACACAGACACTTATAAAAATAAGAAATAATTTCCATAATTTCTTAGTTCTATTTCAAACTAAGCTTCTTGTATTTTGCAGGTGTGCGGAGACATTGCAAAATCGCTGCACTTCGGCGGCCTCTCATGTGACTCGTGCAAGGCGTTTTTCCGGCGCTCCGTCCAGAATGACGCCTACAAGCACTTCCGCTGTGGGGGGGACCAGAAGTGCGCCATCTCCATTGCTTCAAGGAAGTTTTGTAAATATTGCAGGTTAGTAAGGGACTCCATTAGTCCTATCATTAATTACTTTATATGTATGTAAGAAAAGCCTGTTCATTAGTTAGGGAGTCAGTCCATTTATCAGTCAGTTAGACAGGTATTTATTGAGTCAGATAGTCAGCAGTGAGATAGGCAGTCAGTCAGTTAGTAGGAAAGTTCATCTATTTAAATGTGTTCAAAGAGTGGTTATGTTTGGTGTGGATTTATTTGGTATTAATAGTAGATTTAAGTTGACCAGTAGGGTATGAAAAGAATTAAACATTTATATATGTACCTGTATACAATATGGTTTTTAGCTCTCATTAGCTCTTTTTTTTTTTAGATAGATTCATGTTTAAATTAACCTTTCTAGACTTCTGAATAAGTACATGCTGTTTCTCAATGAAACCTGATAATGAAGTAGTTCTGTGATCATATTGTTTGCCTTGTGCCACAGGTTTGCAAAGTGTGAGAGCATCGGTATGACAAAGTCATGGGTAATGAGCGAAGATGAGAGACTACAGCTGATGAAGACACGCCTCACCAAACGGATGATGTACCAGCAGGGCGGCTCAACTGGGGGCTCAGGTGGTGGGGGCAGTGTGGGTGGAGCTGGAGGTGGTGGAAGGGCATGCAGCACTGCATCCAGTGGTGTCATGAAGGATGCCTCCTCGCCCTACCACACTAATGCCTCCTCCAAAACACAAGTGTCACGCTACCAACACAACACGAATCCCTCACCCACTTACCACCCGCCCACACGCCAGGTGGACCTTGGCTCCTCTGGGTCCTCTCCAAACAGCTCTCCGCCCACACCCGTCTCAGGACCCCTCACGCCCATACAGTATGGGCCAATCCCACCTAAGGTGATGCAGCAGTGTGGCACCAAGGAAGAGAGTCCTGACAGGAGCCTTGGCAGAGGCATCAAGAGGGAAAGTGATGATGAGGAAATGAGGGTGGAGCGAGTGTTCAACCCAGCATCGCAGTACCTGAATGAAAGCGAGGTCGATATGCTAACCCGTGTGATCAGCAACATCAAGCTGGTTGACCAGCAACTGCCCTACACCAAAAACACCCCTGCTGATGTGATGTCCATCTACAAACGCTTTGCTGAGAGATTGACACGGTTCCTCAGGCAGTTCCCAGAGTTCAACAATCTCACACCCATGGTCCAAGGAATGGCCATCAAGAAAAATATCACAGTCATTGCATTGGTGTTTGCCTCCAGCTTTATCAATGAGGAAACTGGCAGCTACAACAATATCCACTCTCCAGCTCAGCCCATGGTCACCAACATGAATATGATTCAGAAAGCAATGTCCCCTGAAGTTTTTAGCAAATTCAGAGAGATCCTGGGCTCTCTCCGACAGTACAATGTGGATTCCCGTATGGCTTATCTCCTGGTCCTGATCATTGTGTTTAACTGTGATGGCCAGGATTCCACAAGAGAGAATTTTCAGCGGATTCTGCAGCAGTACATTTTGTGGAAGTATGGTGAAGTGTCAGGGAAACCTTTGTTTGAGGGGTTGATGCGAACCTTACAGGCTGTCAGACGCCACTCTGAGCTGTTTGAGAACATGTCTGTCCAGCGCCGGAACCTGATGTGTGCAAATATGCAGAACAACATAAGGCCACAAATAACCGCTGGGCATATCAACCAGTGCCGCCAGGACCTCAGCCTCTCTGATCTGGATGTGAAGCATAAAGTTGACTCACTGACTGGAGAACAGATAAGACAGATGTTAAATGGAATGGACATTGAGCAAATGAAACAGATGCTGCAAGGCAATGGGTTAGAACAGATGAAGCAGATGTTGCAGAACATGGAGGCTGATCCTTCATTGACAGAAATGGTTGCAGAAGGCAACAACCCTTTAGTCCACTCACCACCATTGCACTGTAACTCCCCCCAGAGTATGGTCCAGTCCCCACACAGTTTACTCCAATCCCCACACTCCATGCTTCCCTCACCACACAGCATGATGCAGTCTCCCCAGAGCATGATGCAGTCACCACATAGCATGATGGACTCTCCCCACAGTATGATCCAGTCTTCATCTCCAGGCATGATGCAGCCCTCCAACATGAACCAAGGTGTTCCCACCATGCTAGACATCTCCCACAACCTGAGCCAAAGCCCAAATGCTACTGTGTCTCAGATCATCAAGAGTTCAACCAATCTACTTAATAACTACCAGGACATGAAGCCTCCAGTGTCCTTCATGAATTCCCCACAGTCACTTGAGTTGTCCCAAAGTCCCATTGAACTGCCAAGTCCTTCATCACACTCCATGAATCTGGCTCCTTCACCTGCTCCTTATATCCCAAACCAGGAAAGCTACATTGTTGAGCATCACCCAACAGAGCCTTCATACCCAGACCACTGCCAGTCTCCTATCGGTGACACAGGATACCTTAACCCACCCTCATATACCCAGACACCGTACAGCCCTGCTCCGCTCTCAGACCAGTACAGCAACACGTATCAGCCCTTGTTTTCACCCCTGCCATACAAGGATGACGGCCAGAGTATCAGCAGTGGCAGTACTGCCAGCAGTAGTGGGGTTGGACTGAGCCTCACCTCAAGTCTGACATCGCCCATTTCGTCCCTCCTGACATCCCCGACCCCCTCCCATTCCTCGCTCCAGGAGTCGGATAATAGCTTGTCAAACTACCAAGAGCCTGAACATGGTAACTCTCTCGGAGCTGCTCCTTAACTCCAAGGTGTTTAGAGACTTCATATGTGACCATCATATGTGTATTCCAAGCGAGTTCCTGCTATAGGTTCCGGCTGTAGAGATCATTACTAGATAATGTTAATTGTTGTAGCTTAGAGCCAATGTGACATTTATCATAGAGTGACCTCATCTCGCATACTGCCCAAATCCTCGCTCTAGAAGTTTCATGTGCAAAATTCTTATTTTTGATGTCAAAAGGCAAAAAGAATAAACTGATCATAATTGCTGTGAAACAAAGTAGGAATTTGCATATAATGTTTCTAAGTGACAATGATTTGTACAATAACCTTCCAAGTCCGGCCATAAACTCACAACTGAAGTATATTGCAAAGAACTTGCAAATATGTACAGGTTCTCATGTCTCAAGACATTTGAGTTGATGCTCCCAACTACCTACTTGTCTTCTACCTCACTCAACAGGTTACATGATTACAGAAAGTGTTAATATTCCGATGATTTCCTTGTTATCGGTGTAGCTGTTTCCAGTCAATACAGTGAATGTGCTGAGCTTACCACTGCTGGGATATTTAGATTAGTTGAAGTTCTGCTCAGCTCTATATACTTGCTCTGAAGAGAAATATTGCTAGCCTGGACACACATCCTTGTGAGAAGTTGAAGTTTTGGCCACAGTCATGTTGGGGTTTGGGATCCATGATTGTTTATAGAGTTTGACTTTCCCTTTCATGAACTCTGTGAGGAGTTGAAACCTCTGTACAGTAAAAAGTTGTGTAATATGGACCAATGCCACTGCAACAAGTGGTCTTGGTAGTGGAATATAGCTGTTGCAGGATTTCTTTTTATTTTGTAAATAGTATATGCAAATTAGACTGCAACATTTTCATGTATGGCTGGATCAGCCATATAGCAGCTGAAAGTGCAAGTTAAAGTAATGAATTTCTTGTCAATTTTGAAGCTGCTCTGTTACGTTTGAGCACTGTTGTATATTGTGCTGGCAGACAATGGTTAGCCGGGGACAGCATGTGGATGGAAAATGAGAGATGGACCTTGCTAACATTTTTTTATCAATTGGCAGAAAACTTAAACTGTGATATAACTATATATATATTTACATTAAAACATAATTAAAAATAAAACAAAGTACATCAAATTATGTGTATCCCTGCTATTGATTTTTGCCTATGTCTAAAGGAAGAAAGGACAGGTAACCTGGATTGCCCTGGATGATCCTTGTGACGATCATAGGCGGTCAGTGACATAAAATAAGAGTTTAAGCTAATCATGACGTGATATGGATAAGCCTAAGAAAGATAATGTCCTTAAAAAACATTAATTATAATGATGCTAAGGAAATAGTCATAGGAAAAATATAATATACTACAGATGAAGGAATAGATGTGGAGAAATCAGAAAGGTGTCCAAGCGTGGACATTGACTTGTGAAAGGTTGTCAGCCATACACGTACGTGATGCCACACACAGAACAGCTTCTCAAGATGGGAACGTCGTAGCCCCATGTGGTCAGTACAGTTTTCTCGGGGATTCAGGCACAATTATAAACTTTGTACTCGCTTCATCACATTTTTTGTGATTATGGGGCATTTTGTATGCATTTTTATCATTTTTTATATGCTGTACAGTGTTTATAAATATTAATTGTGGCTATCATTGCTCAAGTTTTTACTGTAATGGAGAGTACTCTAGCTTTATAGACAAGAAGTATTTATGAGAATTTTTTTTTTTTGCATGGTTAGTTTATCTTCTACCAAAAGAAGAGAAAACACCCAAGCAAGCCCCAGGTGGTATAGAAATGAGAAGAAAAAAGATACATAACTTCTGAAAGGAGTTGTAACAGGGTTTTTATAAAGTATTTAATGAAATCAGCATTGGGGAGAGGTTTCTGTGGCTAAAATTTCAGCTTGAGTTGTCCAACCACTCTAGCAAAAAAAAAAAAAATAATAAACAAAATAAAAATATAGAAAAACATTTTTTACTCACTAGTTTTCTGTTCACAAGGCCAAGGATAATGAGGGGGCAGCCATTGAGAAGGCCATTGGTCTAGACACGCGAAAAGAAAAGGAAAAAAGGCCGAGGGGAGAACGTGTTCCAACCCTTCTTCGTCCCAGCAAGACTTTTGCGAAGACAAGTGTAGGCCTTTGAAGAGCATTGAAGCAGATTTTAGCCCTGGAAAAAAAAAATGAAACAAACAAAACCATTTATGGAAAAGAAAAGAGGAGAAAATCAGAGAGAAATGAAAGCTAAAAGTAAACAACAACAAAATTAGAAATATATTGCTCATTAGCGCCACATTCAAGGAATGTGTGTGAAAAGGTATTGACTTGTACTCTCTCTCTTTCGCTCGCCAGGTCACTGCAAGTATTGTGAGATTAGTAATGATACAATATCCCTTAGTGTATTTGGGTCTGCTATTTCGTTTAAAAAGGAAACAGACTTCAGATATGGTGCCAAGAGCCACTCTTTCACCGACACCCAGTCTCCAAGGCTTGTTGCTTGTCTCAGTGAGATTATCACCAATTTTCCCCTTGTCCCTATGTGAAGCAGCAGATGCACTGTAACAGCAGCAGAATTGCTCATTTCACCAGCAAGAGCAAGTGAGCTTTGAGATGGGATGTGCAGTAGTCGTCCCTCAGACACCGAAACTGAACGGAAGGGAAGTGTCTCTCTGGAGCTGAGTCAGCCAACTTGCCTGGGTTTTGGGCCGAGTCAGGATTGTGTGCATGCTGGCAAGGCCTTGGGCAGATGCGAACAGTACCATGTGACAAGCTTGTTGTTCGTGTACAGTGTCTTGTGTTGAATGCAACATACTGAATAGATAAACCCTGCATGTGAATGGTTAGGAACAGTAGTCCATCAGTCAGAAAGTATCTAAAATAAACTAGAATGGTTAAGAAATCCAATTGTCTGATGTAATGACAAAGGCACGATGATGTTTCCCAGTTAAACTATGTGGATCGCTTGCAAAGGCAAGAATAAAGCATAATAATGTGTATTATTATTACATCGGCATGTATTTTGTTGGACTACTATATATAAATATATATACATATATCTATTTTTTGCTGCGTGCATTTGTTGTATGTACATTATGAGCCACAGTGATAGGCTTCCATGGCATTTTGAAAGACAGACTTAATAACCCTACTTGCTTGTAAATATCATATATATTAGGATTACAGTTTTAATTGTCCACCTGGCCTGAGTCGTAAAGTAAAAAAACAGGTCAGTCTAAAATCTCACATGAAGTAAAGCTGTTCTGGTCCAACAGTGGAGTTGGAAGATAAACTTAGGATTAAAAATGTCATGTGATACTGTCAAAATTCCAGTTTTTCCAGTGCCATGGAAATCTAGCAATGTGTATCCAATCTTGTGATTAGAGTAGTTCACCAAATTTAAGGTTTTAAGTCCTGTGGCTCACAGCATATGTATGCAGTGCTGTTGTGCAACTTGAGCTCCATGGGATACAGAAAAAAAGATGTATATGTTATATATATATTTTCAAAATTGGTGAATTAACCTACATCATTGAGGTGTCTTGTTCCCTCCTTGTTATTGATCTACAGAATGTGCTCAATTAGGCTAACTGCTGTTGTCCTGCTGCCCTCAAGCACGCACATCTTGGGACATGTTTCCCCTGATGTCACTGCCGGAGGGGAGACTATGGTAACCCAAATTCTTCATAGGTCAAACTGGTCTCATTACTATAATTAATATTATTTTTCACGCATGTCTTGCAACATTTTAAAAAACAAAAAACTATAACTTTCTGCAACATAAATCATATTCAGTGCTTTGATAAAAGCTAATATTTTTTTGTCTTGTTATATATAGGACAATAAACTTTTTAAGTCGTGTCTGCAGCTTACGTGGCCTGATCATTTGCTGGTTGGAAAAGTGGAATGCTATACCAAAAGCAGTAACCTCTATCACTTCCCGAAGCAGGCACTGAAGACATACATAGGAAATGTGATTGTTGCCCATCTCTCCTGTGACAGGGACTCGTGATGGAGACACACAAAAAAATGTATGATCAGGGGATGTAAGAAGCTGGTTAAGTGGTAGAACTCAATTACAGATTCATAAGGATCTATTTTTTAATTTTCTTTTTTATTTATTTGTAATCCTGTTTAATTTTTTGATGGTTTCATTTCCCATGTATAGCCATGATTATAAGATAATGGCTCTAAAAGAAGAATAAGATTAGATTTGTTTTTGATGTAAGGATTGTAAGTCTTTAAAAAAGGAATGCAAACAGCCATGGCTACGAAACATCGAATAAGATTCTAAGTAGACGTAGGATGAAGACATGATACATGTTTTCGTTGCCTGAGTTTGTATGCATATGTGTGGTCTATTTTTGGACCGACTAGGCAGTTTGAACAGGTACAGGGACTGTACAAGTTCAAATATTCACTGTGATTGTTGGGTAAGTGTTTTACATGGGTGTGTTGGAATAAAACAAGGGAAGAAAATACCAAGAGGAAAAGGGAAATGATAATTTGATAAAGGGAGCAACTTGACTCATATTAACCAGGTAGGCATTTAGTTACTGCAAGCGCCTGCCTGGTCGGTATGTGGAAGGAACTGCACATTCAAATAGTTCTCCAATCACACCCTGAAAGTATTGTTACTAGCTGAGTAAGTCTGAATGAGCACTGTGATTCACCAGGTGAAGGTCACGCAAGCAGTGTTCCTGCTTGCGCCATGTAGCTAAAAGCATGCCTAGTGAGCAGTCCACGAGAACAAGAGTAAGGATTATTGAGATGCTGTTACCTTCCCCTCTCCCAAAGATACAATGAACCTTGTCCGAGGTTTTGAAATGGCACTTGAAGGCTGGCATGAAAGGTATATATATTAAACATATAAAAAATACACACAAAAAAAATAAAAAATAAAAAAAAATAAAAATAAAAAAACAATGTTTAAAAAAGGACCTGTTTAACATTTTTACATTCATTCATGTAACAACTTTTAGGTAAGCAAACTGTGTAGAGATTTTGAGAGAGTTTCATGAGTTATGTAATTTTACGTATATGTCATCACCTTAGAATACACATGACTAGTTCTATGTCTTAAGGATTCTTGCCACATCCAGTATTAAGAAGAGAGATAGAAAACAAGATAGTTAAAGTTATTGCTATCTCATAAATAACTATAAAAAGAGGAAAAGAAAATGAGAAGAACAATAAAAAATATTATAAACTGATGTTATGTGTGAACAAATCTAAGAGTGGATTAGTCATATATACATTGGTGGTGATGGGATGGTACATGTTTTCCTGGACATTAACACTCAATCAGACTGATATAGAGTTGATCTCAAAGATGTATAGTGCATGTCTCTACCTTGTGTTAGCAGACCACTGTCTCTGTTAAGCATCATATTTTTGCTTTTTCTATATAAAATTCAGAAGGGCGAGAAATTTATTAATTCAGATAAAACTAATATTAATTTTCTTATATTTGTATTTGCATTAGTCAGACAGTGCAATCTGTTTTATATAAGTGTGTGGCTAAAACTCGCAAGAGTTGAGCACTAACAGACGAATGTCCAAATGTGTATTGGTATTATCATTTTCATGTTCAAATTCATAATCACTTATCTCTTGCCCTTCCGAAAAAAAAAACATTAGCTGAAATGAAATTCATTAACTTCTTTACTTTTGCCATAACCAATTTGCCAATTGGGAGGGGGCTGACAACTCCATTCTTCAGTTGACTTACAAAATATATCCCTTCTTCACCAATCAGTAGTGGAAATTGTACTATACTTAGCAGCAGCTGCACACAGATTCTCAATAATGTAAAGTTTTATGAAGTTGGGGCACATTCGGGTCTCTCTCTGCACTTGTTTATTGTAGGTGACCATTCTGTGTAAATTTGATTGTTACCACTATTAATACTAATTATTGTTATTACTGGTATACATAATCACCAATTTAAAGACTTCAGTATTAGAAAAAAAAACAATAGTAACAATAGTTGTGTAAAAGGAAGAAAAAAAAACGACAATTTCATAATGAATTAAGTATCAATTGGAAAGTAATTTTTTAAATGAATATATACAAGTCTAAGTATTGGAACTGGAAGACTGAAGACTAAGAGTTGATGATTATAAGGAGAATCAGCAGGTCTTCCCTCAACACTGGAAGGCCCAAGGAACTTCTGCTAGCAAGGCAACTGGTCAAGGTTTAACTGGCCAAGGATTGAAATGGCCAAGGAGGAGGTAACTGACTAAGGATTTTTCTGACCAAGGATTTAGCTGGTCAAGGAGGAAGTAACTTACCGAGGATTTAACTGGCTGTAGAGGTAACTGGCCGAGGAAGAGGTGACTGGCTAAGGAGGAGCTGATTGACTGGCAAGAGGGTCCTGGTGTCTCCTCAAATGGGACGTGTTCGAAGGGGAATGAACTACTGTGGGAAGTATAGGGTAAAAGCTGTTTTTTTTTTTTTTCTTTTCTTTTCTTTTCTTTTCTTTCTTTAATAAGGGGAGGAAGATTCCAGGTGAAAAAGAGATAGAAAAAGGAAGGAAGCAAGAAAAAGAAAAGCATTGGGGGAAGACCACCAGCTCTTCCTGTGTCATGTTTAAGACCCGAGGAAAAATGTGCATTGTGCGATCTCGTTTGGATTTTTTATTTTCATTTTTTTTTTTTTTTTTTTTTTTTTTTTTTTTTTTTTTTTTCAGGTTTGTACATGGCCAGGTGTATTCCCTCCTGGTAATAACACGATGCTCACAAGATGCTCATGTGTATGTTTGTGTGTTATAAAATAGAAGCTACGTATGTACAGGGCAACTCCTCTTAGTAATATTTTATGAATAATACACATAAAATGTTTAACCGTGATCCTATGTTTGTTTAATGTGTCAGGAATCATGAGTACGACAATAGTGCTGATGTAGGAATGTGATTTTTTTTTTTCTTTTCTTTTTTTTCTTTTTTAATATAGATAATATTCATGTAGGTAATCACTATGAGCGCCCTGGATTGCAAAGTACAGTAAGATCCTGTTTAATCAAATAATGTGACGTGTAAGAAGGAATTTCTTTGGTTTTCGCAGTGCTGACTCAGAGCACGATGCACCAGTACCTCCTTCTCGCCCCAAGAGGAAGGTGCTGGCTTGGGAGAGCTCGAGTGGCTGCCTTCCTTGTTACAGAGATTGTTTTTTTCTTTTACTTTGTTTTCTTTGTGATGTGTGGGGCCCAGTGAATTGTGGCTACTTGCAATGTAAACTAAGAAGTGGCACTTTTTTTTTATTATCATTGATCAATATATTAATTTTTTGGCTCCTAGAGTAATTATCATTGTAATGGATTAAAACCATTTCCAGTAAGTCCTTGCTCCCCCACCCCCCTCCCTTTCAAAAAAATTATTGAACCGTTTTGTATATATATAAAAAAAGAATCATAATCATGACCCTAGTAACTACTTTTGTTGCATGAGGTTCCTGCTGAATATTGGATATTGGGCAGAGCTGACGGCAGAGGTATTTCAAGGTCTCCCTCACTGGAGAGATAGGAAGGCACCACCAGGTGTGGTAGGCTGTGATATGACCCAGATATAAAGAATGTAAAGCTACTTTTATTATTATTATGATTATTAATCGTTTCTATCATTTAGTGTTTTTTGTGGTGGTATGTATCACTATTAGGCTAGGTAAACCTCTTCATCAAAATGAGAAGGAAATCCCTATCTAAAATTAGATATAAATTATAATGTAGATGGATTGTGATTTTGAAACTTAGGAAGTAAAACAGAAAAGAATCAGAGGTTCGAGGATTTAGAATACCTTTTTATATTTCTGTTGTATATGTATTGTCTTAGTGCTGCATTTACTTGATGCTTGTAGGGGGAAAAATAATTTTATTAGTTTCTGGGATAATATTGTAGGTATTTGGTTAATATGCATCGGAGTAGTTATTTTCACCTTTCACTTTTTTTTTTTTTTTTTTTTTTTTTTTTTTTTTTTTTTTTTTTTTAATATTATACCCTGTTTTTATATAGGTATTAAGTCACATTTTTTGTGTTGGTCTGCATGCGTGTGGGCCAAAAATCCATATGTAAGTAAGCTTCACAGCCTGCAGAATGACACGAACGGCATCCTCAAGCCCTGACTAAATTTGCTTTGAAACAGAATTATGAAAGAAAACAAAAAAATATATATATATTGCTTAAGCATATATAAAGGCACTTTTTTATTTTGAAAAAAGTTCTTTTTTTTGGTACAAATCACTTTAAAAATAGATTTAAAGAAAAAGACGGTCTCGTGCAATAATCAAAAAAAAAAAAAAAAAAAAAAAAAAAAAAAAAAAAAAAAAAAAAAATTAAAAAAACAGTAACAACAAAAGACTGTTTATTGTACTTCCTCCCGATCATAGACAAGCCCTGGGATCATGTAACGAAAGCTGGGTCCAGTGTGTTTGGATGTGACGTCATCAAATTTGACGTCTTTGACTGTGACGTCATTGTCCGCGACGAGAACACCCCCCCTCTCAACCACACAGTTTTTTAGTCCTCCCCCTCCAATGTGCATCTCCCTTCATGCTCTCCATTATTCTTTTGTTTTAATGCATCTACAGATATAGCAGGATTTTTTTTTTTTTTTTCCAACTCTCCAGTGTTTATTTATTTCAGTGAAATCTTGAGGTACAAAGAATTGCAGGTAAATTTCAATGAATATACATCATTAGTGTTGTACAGCCTATTATTTACTGTGGCCTGATGCTCAGTGTTACTTAAACATAACCAATGTGACTAGGGTGAGAAAATGGCTACAGGATTTGGCCTTTTGATTTATCTTCAATTCCCTATACATTCTTGAAAGTGACACAAGGAAATTTGAATAACTAAAAGGGGAGTTGGCAAGATAAATAAAAAAGGAAAATAAAAGTAAGAAGAATCCAAAGTCCTTTTCTCTCCCTAGTGGCTAAAAATAGTTAAAAAGCAGGTTACATATGTATCATTTATAATCAGTTATAGAAAGTTCTAAAAAGGGTGGAGCACAAGAGCAGCTTACATGCAGCATCATAAAGGAATCATGAGCATAGGACAGCCTTTCAGACAGTGCATCAAACCTTGCTCAAAGTGCGTATATAGATACTACCCGGTGCTTCCTGGCAGAGTTTTTGTCAGCTACATAGAAAAAAATACAAAAAAAAAAAAAAAAAAAATTTCGTACTAGGTATCCATAAATTATGATAATTCCTTTTTTCCCCCTTTTTGAAGGAATAAGTTGAATTGTCACGAACCCCAGACACACTTAGGGAGAATACTTACTCTCGCATCAGCATGGTTTGTCACCGCAGCCCACAGCCGTCTTAAATATGGCGTTTTTTTCTCTCTCTCTTCTCGCCTGCTCAATAGTTGTCTTGGACCACAGATTAACACTGGCTGATTGTTTTGCTCAATTCTGCAGTTATTTGTGACAGGTTTTAGCTGTTTTGTTGGTCTTAGAGTATCCACTGTTGCGTTCACTAAGAGAATACCTGGTAGCTTGAGTGACAAAGCTTGAATGTTTTTCTTTTTGATTCAAGTGTATTTAAAGCTTTCCACAAAGGCAAGTACAGACTGTCACTTTTCTAAACTTTTTTGTCTTCATGTGGAATTGAGGAAATATATTGCATACAATAATGCTTATAATAAAAGAAAGTTATTTTTTACAATGATGATAAAATTCTAGATATACAGGTCTTGTTGTTTTCCACAAGAGTGTTGATTCCTCTCATTCTCAAATACTGAACTTGTCATATATATTTTTGTCTTTTTACATATTTTATCATTACTGTTATTATTTTTTCTAAGCTAGAACTACGTAAGTAAATGAAAATCTTAATGATCATTCTACCCAAGTCATGTTTGAGTGTAATTTCCACAAGCCAAACTTTGGAGATACATTTCACCTCAAAAGCGGTTTCTGTGAATGTCCAGTTATCTCTCAAAGAAAATTGCGACTCCTTAGGAGACCTTTTGTGGTAGGAAAGCCAATCTCAAACTTGTCTCTGGTAAAGTCATGGATGTTTCATCAGAAGAAAGTATAATTGATTTTAATCCTTGAACGGACCCATAATTTTAGGATGAAGTCCTGCTGATCTGCCTGACACTTCAGGCAAGTTCACTCCTCAATCTGTTTGGTATCTAAACTTTTCCAACACAGCCAAGGTCTTTTGATAAGGTCATATAATAAGCCTGGGATATCTTTTTTGAGTAGTGCTTTAGCAAAACTTGTTATGTAAAAAGGAAAAGGAAGAATAGTAGCTCTTGTGTGATGCTTGGCAGCTGACGTTGAGGCATGAGATGTATTCAGCGTTCAGTAGTAAAGCTTGATGTGTTTCTCAGTCTCTCGGTGAAATGGATAACATGGGCTTGCAAGCTTAACTAAGTTTTTTGTCTTCAGAACTAAGCATTACACTAGTTGCTACATGGGCTTCAGTACTCCTCAAAAAAGCAACAGCAATGCTCGGAATTGGTAGCATTTTAGATGGACATAACATTCATACAAAAAAAAAAAAAGAAAAAAAAAGAAAGAATATTATGTCTCGCTCCCAATTTTTTTTCTTTGTATATTCAGAAATTGGCTACCAATTTTTTGTCATTACTATTTTTTTATACATACAATTACAGTTATAAATATATATAAGACTGCCTGTTCAGGTACGAGTTTGAACTTTCAATGCTGTATGAAATAAGTCATTGAGAATATCACAACCAGTTAGGGAATCATATGATGTGTCTACCCTGATGTCTAAGTGGAAAGCTCGGAAAATTATTTATTATGTGTTTACTGTATATAATGATTATTTTATGTAAATTTTATCTGGATAGTCTCAATATTATATTTATTAAGATGGATGAATAAGTATACTCCTAGAGTGCAAAGCATTATCAGAACCACAGATAATGTCTCAATTTATAATAAAATGTTCTAAAGTCTAATTTTTGGTATATTTATATCCTTCATATTTAGAGATGACCTTATGGTTGATAAAAAAATATCAAGTAAAGGGAAATAGAAAATTAGGAATCACTGATAGATTAATGGAAATATGGTAATAAATACAGTATCTACAATATTACCATCTATGGAAAGATACATTACAAAAGCCAATAATTACATAATACTTATAATTAATTTTCACTTTTCTCTTTCCTTCCATTAGAAAAAAAAAGAGTAGAATACAGCATCTGTTTTAAAGGTCCTGATAGGGATAACTAGCAAGATGTGGAAAACAATCAAATGAAAGATCTCTGTGCAAGAAAAATAGAATAAACTTTGAAGAATCAAAATCCCAATATTCAAAAGAAAATGGCACACTACAAATAACACAGTATCATTATTCTAAGGAAAAATAATCTGCCTCTATGACTGAATGCAGTATTCAAGAGAAAAAAAAAGCTCATTAATAAAATAATGCCAATCCTTTCAATTTTTTCTACTAACTTTCTTACCCATGTCTGTCATTTCTACTTTCTCTAACATTTTCCTTGTTTCCATTCAAGTATTTTGCAAGATAATTAGTTGGACTAACATGTATGAATAAGGAAAATATTCATTACAAATACTCTCATTTCCAACATTTGTTTGCTTGAAATCTCGTATACATTTGAAAATGACAGACCCTGTATTTAAAAAACCCTCATTAAAAAAATAAATCTATATGCATTTGCATAATTTCCAAAAGAGATCAATACATATTCTGATCATGAAGTGTGCTTGAAATATCACTTTATATCTGTCTCTCAATACATCATTCCAGTTTGCTTTAATTTTGCAAACTTATACTGGAATTATGGCCTTGATCTTCATCAACTGGCAATGATGCCTTTAGAAACTCCTATGACCTTTTCTCTCTTCTATGTAATGATATCCAATGAAGACAGAAATGTAAAAACTTGCATGAGTACGCATGTTAAATATAATTATCTATAGAATGCAAAGGCAACTAAACAAGAGTTCAGATATGTAAATATCTTTCTGATCCTTCATGTTCCACCTGCTTTAAAGACTGTGCTATTTGCTTCCTTTTGTTTCCAGTAATACAACAGGCTTTCACTTTCATCAAGAAAATGAAAATGCAGTAAAGAAAACAGAATGAAGTAAAAAAAAAAAATAAATAAATAAACTGCAAAACAATGCAATTCAAGAAGAAAAATTACAAATACTCCTGTTGTACAATTACTGACAGCAACAATATATATTCACAACCTAGGCTAATTTAGGGGACTAATGATCAAGAATGACATCAAACACTAATTAATAAATATTTTTATTAAATCTTTTAAAACAACCCATTTCCATTTTATACAGTATCAACAACATAATACAGTAAAATGCCCCAACACTACCCAATCTTACAAAATCCAACATCACAAAAGATTTCACTTAAATATACTCCTCGTTGTCAATACATAACAATAATAAATAATGATGATGATGCTTGTAATTATAATAGTAATAATGATAATATCTAAAAAACAAAAACAAAACAAGAATCATTATTATTGTTGTTCTTAAAATAATTACAATAACCATAACAGATAAGAAGTTTTTCACCACAACCAGAATTCAGAAATGTTAACTTTAACTCTCTTCTGCCTTTAAGGTGGGGGAGAAAAAAAGGGGTTATGTTCATTATGAAATCACCATAATATATATATGTGGGATACAGGAGCATACACCACAAATGAAAAAGGTAGTTTCACACTTAACAGAAAAAAATATTGCGATTCAACAAGCAGTCCAAGGATAATCTTACCTATTTATCAACTATAAAAATATACATGTTTTTTTGCACATCCTCTTTATATTTATGGTTCTCTGGTTAACACACACAAAAAAATCTTATAATTAGTTTTAAAGTCATGGTTTATAAACTACTGAACACCAAATGCATTAAGCTAATTCTACTAGTGCCTTCCAAACCACAAGTTGGAGAAAGAAAGAAAGAAAGAAAGAAAGAAAGAAAGAAAGAAAGAAAGAAAGAAAGAAAGAAAGAAAGAAAGAAAGAAAGAAAGAAAGAAAGAAAGAAAGAAAGAAAGAAAGAAAGAAAGAAAGAAAGAAAGAAAGAAAGAAATGTCCAGCCTTGGGAATAAAAATCTTAATAAATAAGTATATAGAGGATAAGAATATAATTTTTTTCTTCTTTTTCCTCTTTCATTCAATCAAAAACAAATTTGAGGAATGTATAACACAAGTTCTAGAACTTTTCACTGTAAATTTCTTTTAAATGTTTTAGTAGCACGCTTGAAGGATACAAAAACTATAATGTTCTTAAGAAGGCTGTCCTTTCTCTCTCTGAGCAATTCTAATTCCAGAAAATTTCTTTAGAGATTTTCACTTTGTCCAATAATAGTCTCATTGTTTATACCATGTACTATAATCTAAAATTATCTAAAGGCATTACTATAATGATCACCATCATACTTGGGATGAACCAATGAATCTGAAATCTGAAGTGTAGATTGATAGCATTCCAATTCTTTTATTTCCATGTAATAATAATAATGGAAAACTTATACATTTGTAATAATTCAACTGGATACATCTGCAGGAGTTAAATTTCTTTTCTTAAATGTAATAACTTCATCACAATTTATATCTTTATCACAAGTCATTATATATTAACATGTTCTTAAATATTAGACAACAAGGAAATGCATAAATAAAATACTCTTTTCACATATACATACAAATCTATGTAAAAAAATAACACAGAACATGTTTACATGGAATACTTATGCTGGCTCTGAATGATTAAACCTAAAAATTTATCATTACAATTCGTCCTTGATCCCAGTGCACACGTTCGACACCTCGTAGCAAAAAGTCTCCTGTAAATTCTCAACATCACTCTCTGCATTCTCCCGGAAGTGAGCCACCAACTCATCCTCGTACTCCTCCACCAGTGTGTTGCAGTGGAATTCAAGGCCCTTGTTGAGATCAGGGTCCTGCACCATTTCATACTCACTGAAGCGTGGGTTCATGCCTCCATTCACTACCAGCTTGATAGCTTCCAGTCGGCCGGTTTCCTTGTGCCGGGCCTGTGCATAGTCCTTCATGCTCTCACACACCGACTCCAGAAGTTCCATCATGTGCAGCTGTAATGGAAATATGCATGATGAGTAAACAAAAATGAAAAGAACTACAAAATAAAAGAAACTACAATATATAGAGAGCAAAACACTGAAACTGAAAAATGGAAAATAAAAATAATAATAAAAAAAAAATAAATAATAATAATAATAATGAAACTGGTTCAGCAGTAGGAATTTTAAAGGATTAGTCATTTTGGCTAATTTGATAAAAATATTATTAGCCAAATTGGAAGACAGTTAGCCAACTTTTTTGTTATTAATTACAGTGCATTTTAATTGTGACCATTCAAATCTCCTTATTTTCTTTCCAGCAAATTCTCCCTTGGCAGAATGCACGGACCTTCACTCAGAACTGATCTCTGCCGAAGGAGTTCCGAGTGACTGAAGGTTGCTGAGATCAGGTGAGGAGTTCCGAATGAGTCACTCTCAGGGGTACCAAAGTAAACAATCCAACCTTAGATCAGTGTCTCCACATTCCGACTAAGTTTACAAAATTACATAAGTTAAGAATTTATTTGTTAGTAAGACTAATTTTAGTTGAAAAGTAATTCACCAAATTGGCATGAATTTAATTAGCCAAAATAGGGTAATTTTTGCCAATGGCTATTTGGTGAGTGGCTATTGCGAACCTAGTGAAATATGTACAAAGACATCACTAAATAGTGGTCTATAACATTTTACTTTCTCGAAGCTTTACAAACAAATATCAGACCTAGTCAATTTAAAATCCTGCAAAAGCTTTTTATGAGGAGGAAAAGAGGAAGAGGTAGGTGTAGGTGAGAATACAGTAGAAGATGGGGCAAAACATTTAGATTGCCTGGTGTGATGGGTAAAGTGAAAAAGAGGCACCAGGAAAATGGTTGAGATTTCAGTATCTGGATTTAGAATAGCAAAAGAATTTGACAGAGAGGTTATAGAGGTAGGATGGTTAGGGGTTGGGAGAGGAGCTACTAGGGTAGATGCTGAGACATCTTGGGAAGAGAGAAGAGCAGAGGAAAGGATAGTATTGGAACAAGAGAGAAAAACCTGTGTGCTTCCTTCCAGCCCTTATGTAAAGACCAAGTTTGAATCCGAGTACTACTATCTCTGACTTGAACTTGTAGGCAGGGCAGCTCCTACAAAATGCATTATGGGAGCCACCACAACTGGTACATGTGCTGTCTGTGTGCTTCCTTCCAGGCCTCATGTAAAGTAAGACCAAGTCTGAATCTGAGAAATACTACCTCTGACTTGAACTTGTAGACAGGGCAAAATACATTATGGGAGCCACCACAATTGGCACATGTGCAGGATTGTGCACAACAATTTGAACAGTCATGACCAAATTGGGCAGCAACATTGCTTGGCATGGTGGCCAAAATTTCTGACATTGATGGGGAAGGGGTTGATATAGTCATACAGGGCAGGACTCAATATAATCTTCATCGGGAAGGTCCTGTCTACAAAAGATAATCTTGCGAATATTGGTGTAGGACTTACAGCGGCCTCTGAGAGGAATAGAGTAGCATTGTAATGATACTGCAGGTCGTTTTCATGGTACGACCAATCTTTGTCATATACAAGGCAAAAAGCCATGGAGATTTAAAGAATTCTGGCATAAGCCAATCAGTGTGGGTGGCAAGAATATAAAGCCCATTGTAATAAAAGTTCATGTATTGTCTTTCCCCATAGTTAGCTCTACAAGTGCTTAGTCACCAAGGAGTCAGTCTTACCTATCTTACCTGCTTACCCTTTTTCTTGATTTTTCAAAGCTTCACTTGTATCATTTTATTGTCTTTAATGTTTCTAATATTTTCATAATCTAATAATAATAATAATAATAATAATAATAATAATAATAATAATAATAATAATAATAATATCAATATTGACCCATTGCTGACAGGCATGGCATGTACATACATGCCATGACTACTGTGAGTGTATTTTATTAATTGTTTGAACACACTGATGGCTTCATCTGTACTAAGTCACCAATGAGCCAATTACGAGTACTGCCTGTCTTGCCTATTCATCCTTTTCTTTGATTTACAAAAATATTTTCTATTATCTTATATTGCTGTTACTAATGTTTATAACATTATAGTAATTAAAATGTTTATAATAAAAATAACACCATCGATATTCACAGCATTATTAAAAAAAAGTTTTTTTTTGCCAATTCAAGGAAAGGAGAAATTAGGTAAGGTCACAAGGTCTACTAATTGACTACTTTGTGGCTAAGCACTAGCAGAGCCATCTATGTGCAGAGAAATTCCACACACACACACAAAAAAATGAACACAGCATTTTCTCCATGTGTAGCATATCATCAATATGTTAAAATATAACATGTTAAAATAATCCTGACATGCATTTTATACTCCAGTTATTTACAGTTAATGGTATTAACGCCTTCAATCCAACTGATGTGAACATCACATCATGAAAAAATTTGGCTCAACGGGCGGGTGATGTGAATATGCCATCATGGGAAAATCTGGCTGGAGGTTGGGTGCTTTTATGAGCATTTCAGCTGAAGACCAGGATGATGGGAACCTCTTGGGAGAGTGATTAGTCTCATTTGGAGATTTTGCATTATTCCAATTGATAAATGATGTAAGGGAATGTAGTGAGCCATGATTGGAAGAGCACTGGCTCCATGGAGGACACCATTTCTATGCTCTGCATCATATTCCTGGTGCCATAACCGGTGGGGCATGTTGCAGTACAGAAAATTAAATATTGAAAAGAAAAAAAAAAGAAAAAAGAAAAAAAAAAAAAAAAAAAAAAAAAAAATTAAATGACAAATAATTTTTTTTTTTTATATCTATATTTTTCTTGCACTAAGTCGTAGACAACCTAGAGAGATGATATGGAGTCTGTGCAAAAAAAGACAGTCAATTATCAAAATAGAAAAAAAGCTAAAAACACTAATGGATAAAGAAAATAACATTGCAAATAGGATGCACAGTCTTGTCACCATACAAGTGTTTGCCTGTGTCTGGCCTACAGGCAGAGTGGCTGTTCACATAAGCCTAATGCCTGGATTTTTTGTCATGTGATTGCTGTGATGCAACTGGATCTAAGGGGTTAATAGAGGTGAGGGGTAAGGCTTATGAAAGAAAAGAAAATATGTTCAAGAAAAAGTGTGATTGGTTCCTGCTATATATCTAACCACTTCACAACAAATGTTTTCTGTAAAAAATCATCCTTGTGTTCACCCTCTAATTAGATGACAATGACAGCCTTCTATTATTATTATTATTATTTTCTTTTTTATTCTAAATTGGTCTGTTCACTCTTCACTCATTTCTGAACAGCATTCCTAAATCCCCAATGAGTCTAATCATCCTCCAAGAGCTTTGTGCACTCATGACAAATCATTCTTGTCACCCCAGTCCTCAGCTAATATTGCTGCTATTCATCTCATTAGTGAAAGATGCACTTTACTCATTGTGTTCATATAAAGCAAACATTTTTTTTTTCCACAACCTATCATTACATTACTCAGTACATGCTACCAACACAAGGCTTATGTTGATGTCCTGCTTCCATTTAATCATATCTTGTGTGGATCTGATTGTGAATGCTTACAATCCCTTGTTATACAAGGGATTTACACACATATCATCTAAGGAAAATGAGAACATGCACAGATGGCTCAGTAAGTCATTACCTTGTAGCAGATATAGATGGCTCTGTATGTCAGGACATTTAACATTATGAGCAAGTGCATTATCAGCATTTGTTCGTACTCAAACACTTGCAGGAGTGATGCTAGGGAGCCTATCTCTTCAGCTTAGTCAACAGAGGTACTGTTGCCCCAGTTTTGGTATTTGGGAACTACTGTTTGGACAAAGTTGTGCCATAGCCACAAAGCCAAAGTTACATCAATTCGGAAAACACCATAAGGACAATTATAATCCCAACTATGGCACATTTCCCAGCATGACATGCCGGTGAAGTTGTACAAGGCCATATCCACCTACAGGGCTTGTTCTTGGACAAAATACTTCACAGCAGCTGGGTTTCATTTGGAATAAGTTGGAAAATGTTTCTTGTTGAAGTAGCTTGAAATCACCATGTATTAACCCATTATTGCCGGTTTATGTGTAGACACGTCATAGAAAACGGGTCTCTTGGCAGGGTAAGCTTGTACATGTGGCGATGCGGGGTAAGCTTGTACATGCGGTGATGCGCCAGAGTGAGTGGAGCGGGACGTTTGACTTCATGCAGCGGACTCCCGCACCCAAAGTCTGGCCGTTGCCAGATATCACTAGATTTTAATTGGTCTCAGTGAATTCTTATGCCCGGCGATAACAGGTTAAGGAGGACCTACTGTATGAGAGTTCATCTAAGATGAATATTTATCAGGGGTTCACCACCAATTAAATGATATCAGTTTGTTGAAGAGATGAACAGGCTGATGCCTTGAAAAACAGATGGAGGAGCTCTGGTCTTGGGACTACATCCAGTAGTTGTCTGTGTATTCCAAGATCATGCCCAGAAAAAATGTCAATCACATCACTAGCTACCTCTACTTCATGGATATGATTCTCCTCATGCTAAGGGTGACTACTTGTGAAAGCTGGCGGCATCACTGACATTCTTGAGCAAACCTTCATACCTGTGCTGGTACTGGAAGTGAATATCACTGTGGATGAGAGAATGTGGGAGTTCTGAGGAAGGCACCAGATTCTCACTTTTAATTCAAGCAAGAAGCCCAGGTTCAGTTTGGAGTCTAAAAGCATTTTGCTAGTTCTAGCCAGAAGGTTGGGTATACCTTTGCCTCCAAGCAGTATACAGGGCAAGACAAGTGCAGTTCCAATCAACCCTAAGAGGCAAGCTTTGTATGCAATGAGTAGACAAAGGTTTTCATTGTGTTGTTAACAATGCACACACATGGATGGTGGACACAAATGCACTGAGCAAGAAGGCAAAAGAGTCCTCAAACCCTGGGCTATCCTTGACTACAATGAGGGGATGAAAGGATTCGACATCAGTGACCCGGTGGGAGCCTTGTACCTAACCACGCAGACGAGACTGAAGTGGTGACATGCTAACCACTAATGCCTTTTGTGTTTAAAAGATGCTGGGTAAGCACCTGTTGCATCTGGACTTCTGCAAGGAGACTGCACATGACCTACTTAACACCTTCCTATCACAAAATGGGAGACCTGCTTTCCTCAAGCCATTGATCCACTTCCAATGGAGGAATCTGTATGGCCTCTAATGCAATGAGGAAGGCAAATACCAATGTTGCCACATCCTGCATATTTAAAAATAAAGCCCTTTTGTCAAAAAAACAAACAAACAAGCAAGTCCTCCTGTTATCTCCCATGAAACTGATAATTCATGGCATAATGAATTACCAGTTAATCAACATATCAACACAATGAGAAAGATAATCAAAATGTTAGTATGACTAAGAAACCAATATAAAACAGTACATTCGTATTCTACACATCAAGCTCTGAACTTATCAGAGAAATAGCTAAATTGCCACAGGATGTACTCAGTGATGTTGTACAGAGTCCCTGCTCTCTGAAAATAATACTACTAGCTGGTCCACTGCATACAGATAAGGTTTACAGATGGAAGGCCCAAATTCAGTGGCCTAATATTGTCAAAAATATCAATGACTTGTCATAATGCAATTGGAAAGGCAAGTACCTTAATCAGCTGGGGCATTCCATAATTTTTTATGAGCTATCCTATGGGCATTTTTAAGCTATAACCAGAGTTATAAAGGTGTAATTTAGAAAAAAAGATCCTATTGGCCCTTGGGGAGACAAGCCAGACCGTAATGAGGGCAGGGGGGAGGGAGTGTTTTTGGGGAGGACAACTCCTCCCCAACCCAGCCCCCTCTCAAATGATGCTCCTGCTACAGGTCCAAAAATAAGACAAAAAAAGATGTCTGAATGCAGAAGCTGTCTATATCTGCAAACATTTTCAAACAAAGTGTGAAAATAAGTTATCAATACTTTGCCGTGAATGAAATGAGGATTATAACTATGAAATCTTTCTCACCTCCAGCATCAGTTCTTGATATAGTGAACATGGTATTGCATGTGGTGTGGAGCATAATAACTTTAAAAAAATAATAATAAAAATAAATAAATAAACAGCTGAATAATAAAGCTAAACTATTACCAGTAAGTGATAAGAATGAAGAAATTAATATATAGGCAGATTTCAGACTAACAGAGAATTTCCAACTAGTAACTCCAGCAGCAGATGCTCAGTAATTATGTAATCACCAGATCAGAGAAGCAGGTGTTCTAAGCATCCATCAGAAAATCAACTCTTTTAACCCATACACACAGCTGTGTATGTCATGAAAACACCCACACCTACACCCATGCCTAGATGTAACCATACCCACACTTGAAATGTTAAATGTAGTAGCAAATTTCAGACTGATGGAAAATTTCAAATGAGTAACTCTAGAAGCAGATACTTAGTAATCATGCATTTAGAGAGTCCAGAGAAGCAGGTGTTCCATTC
>NC_051402.1:21347471-21364971 GCF_015228065.2 Penaeus monodon
AAAATTATATATATATATATATATATTTATGTATTAGTATATATATATATATATATTATATAATATAATATATAATATATATACATAATATATATATATATATATAAAATATATATATATATATAAATTTTATGTGTGTGTGTTTAAATATATATATATACTATTATATATATATATATATATATATATATATATATATATATATATATATATATATATATACTATATATATATATATATATGCGGAGGGCTGGGACCTGCTAAGAAAAGACAAGAAACACTTCATCAGGCAGCTTGCTGGCGAGTTGAAATCCATTCTTGGTAAATGACCTCCGCCCTGCCTACCACTCCCTGAGAAAGCAGAATGCTGAGCCCTCCTCACAGATGACTGCAGTCCGTTCAGTGGATGGACAGATCATCTCAGATCATGTTTGGGCTCTTGAACGTTGGGCTAAATATTTTGAGCAGCTGTACCAGGTAGATCCTACATCAGTTAGTCTGGACGCAAGTGGTATCACCCGTCTTCCTACCCTGCAGACATATGTGATACTCCTGCTGAACTGCTAAATGCTCTGGTATGCAGTGTGGGCTTGCATACAGTCGTGACAGCCAACTGGCAGGCAGGTTTCTACTCCCCCGACCTGTTGGGGGCGTGGTCATCCCTCTATGCGTGTATGTGTGTATATATGTGGGTATATGTGTGTGTGTGTGTGTGTGTGTGTGTGTATGTGTGTGTGTGTGGTGTGTGTGTGTGTGTGTGTGTGTGTGTGTGTGTGTGTGTGTATCTGTGTGTGTATATAATATATATACATACACATGTATATATAAATATATATATATATATATATAATATAATATATATATATATATTGTATATATATATATTTTTTTTTTTTCAACAGCCATTTATTCCACTGCAGGAAATCGGCCTCTCTCAATTCATTATTGAGAGGTTATTTGGCAGTCTCACCCTTGCCTGATTGGACGCCCTTCCTAATCAACCGCGGTATACATCGATATATATATACATATATATATATATATATATATAATATATATATATATATATATTATATATATATATATGAACCGTATTCATGTTGACAAATGTATAAAACGTATGAATGAGAATTAATATCTTCACAATAAAATAGATGGGTTGTCCAAAGGGTTCGTCCAAGGGATTACTGCATGCTGCATGGCTGATGCATCGTGTCGCCCCCCCCCCCCCCCCCCCCGGCGATCCCACGCAGATATATCACCGCGCTGAAAGGCCTCCGCGACGACGAGACCAACGCCAACAACCAGGCTGATAAAGGTGGTATTGTTGTTATGGACAAGTGACTAAATACTTAAAATGAACATTTTACTTTCGATGCTTCTGTTTACAGGAAGATGGAAGCTGCCAGGTTCAAGAAGAAGGTGAGGGATTTACTCATTCGTTCAGCCGAAGGTAAAACGCCTACTTCACCTGGTGGAAGAGGCCCCTCGCAACCCGTCATGAGAGGTCTCCGAAGGTACACAAGCCAGGCTTACCGATGAGATAGATCACCACTGGTATCGGCAGCGCTCCCCATCGTTTGGCTAAGTATTTGGCTAAACCCCTCTCCGGCACTATGGGGGTCATCAGTGTTTCCCGCCTGAAGAATTCCGGGGACCTCATCAGACGCAAAAATAAAAAGCTTGCCATTTTTTATGTAAAATCCCTCCTTACCAATGTACCAGCGTCGAGAGGGTCACCAGCTACATGACAGATACTGAACTTCCGCTGCCGAGACATCACTTCGTTCGCCTAGTTCGAATTTGCTGGGGAAGAATACCAGCAGATTAGTGGTCTCGCCATCGGCTCCCCCTAAGTGCCTGTTCATGGAGACGCTGGAGAGGGATAACTACAAGGATTATAATCGGCAGACAGTCAACTTGGCTTCGTTACGTAGATGATGTCCTCGTCATTGTCCCCAGCAGGCTGTGCTTGCAACATACACTGACGCGGCTCAACTCCGTTCACGAGAAAATCCATTTCACCGTGGAGGAGGAAGAGCTTCAGAAATCACCTTTCCTGGACACTCTGATCTATGGGGGGGTGACGATGAGCCTTCGTTTTCTCTGGAGCAGGAAGCCTACAAATAAAGATGTTATCTCCATTATTAAGCCGCCAACAGCAACCAAACACAAAAATCTGTGTGTAATTGGCCTTACTTCTCAGGCATTGAGGTCGGCAGCCCTGAATTTCTTGACATCCTCAAGAAAATAAGGGCTGCAGGATCCTAAATGCTATGAGGATTGGGGATGCAGCCCTGAATTCTTGCGGATGAGTTTGGCCATGTAATTAACTCTTTCATGAAACACACATATCCCAGAAGTTCTGCTAAACTTCAGAAAGAAGGCGGGAGAAACATACTCGCAGTCAGACCCGGCACCCTCTCTAATATGTTCTCATATTACCGCCATGTAGCATTTCCAGGCTATAAGCAGATACTCGGTAAGACAGCGAGAATCGCAGCACATCCATGACTTAATACGAGGACAGGAGCAGACCGAAAGGCAACACTACAGTGTTTGGATATCGCCATACCCTGCAGCAATGCGATACAGCAGTACTTGGGAAAAGGCCGTAAGTTTCAGTCCCCAGGATCATCCGTCACCGCAGGACTCAACGCCATGGGGGTACATGTAGATGAGAGAGGGGCTCTACCGAACTGGAAGAATGAAACAAACAAAAAAGGAAATATTATGGAAGTAGCATACATCGCGAGGAGAGATCAGGCAGATTTCAAAACATCCAAGAACGGCAAACACTTTTACGAAACAAGAGTGCGGAGGTAACGTTCATCAGGTTGTTTCGTCAGCGCACGTATGATATATATCTATAATATATATATATATATAATATAATATATATATTATATATATATGCAAACAATTTCTTTGATGTAGTAGTTCTGACGAAAGAGACAATCGAAACCGGTCAAATAAATTTCATTGTATTGTGAAGACTTCATCTCATTCATACCTATATAATATATAATATATATATATATATATATATAGATATATATAATTAATATATATTATTATAGATATACCTGCCTATCCACTGGGTGCGGAAGCCAACCAAGTCAGTTCCGTCCCAAGGCCGGGTAAATAGAGGGGGTGGCGTAGGACGGGCATCCGCCCGAAAAGATAGCTGCAGAACTAAGCAATGGCTACCCCATAAAAAGATGGGATAAAGCTAAGACGAAGAAAGGCGGATATTAGATATAGAATCTATGATATAGATATATATTATACTATCGTGTAGTGTGTGTGTGTGTGTGTGTGTGTGGGTGTGTGTGTGTTGTGTGGTGGGTGTGTGTGTGTGGTGTTGTGGTATTATGTGTGTAATCTATATATATATCTATAATATATATATATATTATATATATATATATATATAATATATACATATAAGTATATGTTGTGTATTTACAAACACACACACACACAACACACACAAATATATATGTGAGTGTGCTGTTGTGTGTGTGTGTGTGTGTGTGGCGCTTGTTTTGTTGTCGTGTGGTGTGCGGTGTGTGTGTGTGTTGTGCTGGTTTGTGTGTGTGTGTGTGTGTGTCGTGTGTGTGTGTGGTCTTGATTTCCAGAACTATCTCCCATCGAAATCACGGGGAATGCTTTATAGTGAAACACAGGTTCAAAAGATTTTTGCCTGTGCCAGGGCATAAAGATAAAAAAGTCCCTAATCCTTCCCCTCGGGCCCCTTTTCGATATCCCTGCTAGACGTTTAAGCTTAAATTAAGAAGTTCCAGATGGCTCATTTATAATTTAACATTTTTGAAAATGGGTCCACGAATGATCGTTTTGGGTAGGATATGGGGTATATCGGAGTTCCTTGCTGTCATCTACAATGGGACTCCTGTGCAGGATAGGAGCATGACTCTCTTCATTTCTTGGACAATTTCGATCAGAATAGATTTGTGGCGGTGTGCACAGTATCGATTCTAAGGTCTTATCCATTTTTTGGAAAAGGTTCTTAGACAGTGTAATCATCGGGGATGCCTATCGTCGCATTTAAGATATATTTTGCATAGTCTGAGGAGCTCTCTTGATTTTTCGCTTGTTCTTTCAGTGAAAATATGTACACATAAGCAGGAACAGTGGTCCTGCCAGAACCAGAAACCGAATCCAATGACAAATTTATTTTGTTAGCCAACAAGGACATGTTGGATTCGTCGACTTCTGAAGGCAGCGATTTATCACTGCGATTTTCATGAAGTAATTTTCTCGTTGGACTTGAGAAAAGTGATGTAAAGCGTGATCAAATGCAGGGGGTGGCGATTAAAGGGGAGGGACAATTCTCTGTTGGTCCTGGGTAAGACAATAAACGCACCCCTGGGGTCCTGAACAAGGATAGGACCCTATAGCTCCCTATTGATCAGGGTTGCGGTTGAAGCTGTCGGCAGCAGGGCAGTGGATATTGGTGAAAACACATTCGGTTCTATGATTATGATTTCACCAAAACAAGATGTCTGGCGTAGACAGGTAACTGCTTCGAAGCGGCAGAGGATAGTTCTCTAGTAGGTGCGAGACTGCAGTTGAGAAGGAGCCTGGGGATTTCAACCTCAAACTCTTCTTTATCCTGAAACTAAGATAGAAGATTCAAAGATGACCGGCAATGAAAGATGATGAACATGTTACTAATCAATGGAGTGATTTTGGAAAGGGTGAAGGAGTTCACTTATCTTGGAGCTGTTTTAACTAAGACATTATGATGATTCACGGAGAAAAAAGAAGAATTCCCATTGCCAAAAACACCACAGTTGCTTCAAGAACATCTGGAAAGACCGAAGTCCCTTACGGACAAAAACTGATGTTACTGAACTCAAGTGGGTTTCCCAATTGCATCTATGTTTCTGCGTGTTGGATGTGAAGAAAGATAGACAGAAAGAGGCCAATAGTTTGAAATTGTGGTGTACAGGGACGAGTACTACGTAAACTGGACAGAAAGAAAAACGAATGATGAAGTACTGAGAGAAATAAATTGTAAAGACCGGTGTTGGACATCTTAAACAAAAGGAAACTAAAGTTTATGGTCATGTGTGAGAAGTAAAAGTATATTGAGGAATAAACTTGCTGACAGGGATGGTGATAGGAAAACCAGAGGAAGAGCAAACTGAAACAAGACTAAGCGACAACATCAAAGATATTTGCGGGCTGTCGATGTGTACAAGTGGAAAGAAAGCGCAAGATCGAGTTGGTGGGAGCTCCACGGCTGCTAAAACATGAGCATACGTTAAGTGATGATGATTCTCTCCTGGGTGTATAATCATGAGACGCAGATTGATGGTGACAGCTAAGGCCTCACTGCCGTCACTTTATTCTATTGCAGAGCTACTTTGGGCATCTTCAAAATTTAGCCCCCACGATGTTAATGAATGATTCCGTTATACTTCAAGTTTTCTTTATACGTTTGTTGAACCCATGTGAGTCCTATTTTGAAATAATGTACGCTAAAGTCATTGAACTCAGTGATATTTTGTGTTTCCACTGAGAGAATAACATCCCGATCACTATTTTTAAGTATTTGCAGTTCAGCTACGGAAACGGATATATTAGCGAATGTCACAGTGTACTGTAGCTTCATTTTACAAACAGCAACCTTATTGGTAGAGCAGGTACTGTACATGTTAGTATTGAAGTTCCAAAATGCGTTTTTGCATTCTTTATATGCGATGCATTACGCGTTGCCTTACACACACACATACACACACACACACACACACACACACACACACACACACCACACACACACACACACACACACACACCTTTGATATATATATATATATATATATATATATATATATATATATATATATATATATATATACATAAATATATATATAAATGTATATATATATATAATATTATATATATATATTAAAGGTGTGTGTGTGTGTGAATGCGTACGAAACATGCATGCATGTGTGTGTGTGTTTCTGCTTCTAGATGCATATGCATGCATTTATGTATGTATATCATTATGTGTATAAGTGTGTTTGTGTGTGTATGTATATAAATGTGTGTGTGTGTGTGTGCATGTATGTGTGTGTGTGTGTGTGTGTGTGTGTGTGTGGTGTGTGTGTGTGTGTGTGGTGTGTGTGTGTGTGTGTGTGTGTGTGTGTGTGCGCGTGTGTGTGTGTGTGTCCGTTTGCGTGTGTGTGTGCGTGTGTGTGTGTGGGGGGGGGGCTTTATGTACCTGTGCGTGCGTGTGTGCGCGCGCGCGTGTGTGTGTGGTGTGTAATAATAATGATAATAATAATAATAAATAATATAATAATAATAATAATAATTATCATTATTATTGTTGTTGTTGTTATTGTTATTATTATTATTATTATTATTATTATTATTATTATTATTATTATTAATATCTCTAATAATAGTATAATTACCAAAAAGTAATATATGGCGGCATTAATTACATTAATGATGATGATAATGATAATAATTACAATAATGATGGTAATGATGGTAATGATGATGCTAATGATGATGACAATATTAGTGTCCATTTATGATAAAAAAGGAAAATGAAAAAATCCCAAAATTCTAGCGAAATATAGCCTTTTCAGAGGTTATTCCAAAATGCCGCTTTTTCGATTTCATTATCGAATTTGGTAATTATTAGGGTATTTATGATAATAATGATCATAACTGTATTAATCATGACAATAATGATGATAGCAATGAGAATAATGAGAATTTTGATAAAATGATAATTATATGCATAATTTTGATGATAATGGGAATATAGCAATAATATAATATAATAATAATAATAATAATAATAATAATAAATAATAATAATAATAATAATAAATAATGATAATAATAATAATAATAATAATAATAATAATAATAATAATAATGTTATTATTACTACTATTATTTTTATCATTATTATTATTATTATTATTATTATTATTATTATTATCATTATTATTATTATTATTATTATTTTTATTATCTCTAATACTAGCATAATTACCAAAAATTAATATATGGCGGCAGTAATTACATTAATGATGATGGTAAAGATGATAATAATTACAATAATGGTGATAATTGATGATGATCATGGATGATTGATGATAATCAAATTATAGTGTCCATTTATAATACAAAAGAAAGAAATTCCCTTAGGTCGAAAAAGCGGCAAATTTTCTAAGCGAAATATAGCCTTTTTCAGAGTTTTTATCCCCAAAATGTCGCTTTTTTCGATTTCACATAATTTTGGTATAATAGATTTTATGATAAGAATTGTATAATCATTACAATAATGATAATAGAAATAGAGACTAAGGAGAATTTTGATAAAATTTTTAATTATATGCTCCAATTTTGATGATATGGGAATAATGGACATAATAACCAATATTCGATGAGAATTATGATTATATTGCTATATACAGTGAAGATCTTTCTAGATTAACTAATAATACATAAAAAGCACATCCCAAATTAAGATTTATCATTCTGGCTTATGCTCTAAGTTACTCCCTTTCTTGTTTACTGATCATAGGGAATTTAAAAAAACATAGCGGTGTGCAGTCTTTCATGGCAATTCCTCTTCCTTATATCGCTGTACTTGAAAACTTAAAAGTTTGGATTCTTAAATCGACTCGTGGTGCGAAACTCTGATGAGTAAATACCTTATACCTAACGCAGAAACCAATAAATTGATAAGTCTTGTGCCACAGAAGCTTACCCTGGAGCCCGGGGCCTCTCGCCTCGCTATGCTTATTGCTTCTGAGTTTTCTTAAAGTAATAGAAGTAAAGTAAAATCCCTGTACGTTACAGATCATTTATTGTGCTTTGCCAGCACCTTCAGTGCTCTTGTTTTTGCAGGGTGACACGAGGCCTACAGTAGGCGTAGTCACACCCCACCTCATACCCCAGCTCTCTTCTATACCAGGCTAGCCCTTTGGGCTTTGAGACCCCTGGGTAGGGAGGCCCCCATAGTCTGGGGGCGTCCTTTGGGCGCACATTTATTCTTTCTCTAATATTCTCTTAATGTGGACCTTTCCTGCGCCTACCCGAGTGCCCGTGTGAACTCCCGTATTCGCTTGGGGGGTGGCATCTACTTACGTCCTTCGCCTAGGCAAGTTCGGCGGTAAGGAAGTGTTCCTACACATAACAGCGATCCTCTCTGTGGTACTGGAGAACGCAACCAGGCCTTCCACTTGTTGGGGTAGAGGACGAAATACTGATTCACTCTCTTAGCTATTGCTGATTAGGTTGATAACCAAAAGTAAAGAGTTTTCAAATCCTTAAGGGCAACAATTTGCCCAAAGGGGTCGGACCTGGTCCGATGCCCAGGAAGGATGTACCCCCAATACCCCTTCTCCTCCTCAGGGGGGGGCGACTCATGACCATCTATGACGAATTCGACCCTGAACAGGAACCCCCGCAAATGACAAAAAGAACCACTTTTCAAAAATCCCAACAGAGATGCGAGTTCGCGAATGTAAACTGCCGTGAATGAAAATCAATCGCTTTTGAACGTGACCCCTTTATCATCAAATAAGGTCCTTGAATGGTCAAGTGGAACGGCGATTTTGATTTTGTCAAACATGGCGAGATGGACGCCTCCTTGTTAAGTACAATACAACTCCCAGATTAAGGATTTACTGTAAGCTGACGCAAATTCTGATTCTTCGAGTTAAGTAACTATTCTATTGGCCCAAATACCTGTAAGGAAGTAATCTTTCACAGGATTGAGGACGATGGAAGAAGTGAAATTTTGAGAGCACGAAGGACCAAGACGTCCTGGACGTTCCATTGTTGACCAAGAAGGACGGGAATGTGCGAACTAAACTGGACCTTTTTTTTGACCTTTTTGCTTTGAATAATTCCAGAGTCTGATCAACGTCGGTTATGAACGTGTACAAGTAAGACTTTATGTCAAAGCCAATGCGTTGTAATAATGCCAAAAATTCGGACACCCTCTTAGAGATGGTATTGATAAAGACTCGATTAAATTTTGTTTGCCGGAACATGTGCTGAAGCCATGACCCATCACATGTACTAGCAGATTTCCAATGTGCTAACTGCTGTGGAGGTCCCCATCAGTCAGGATCTGCTGAATGCAGCGTCTTGAAGAAGGAGACTGAACATGTAGACATATATGAGAAAGCATGAGTTAGTTCTACTGAAGCTAAAGAGGAAGTGGAAAGTTTGACACACAACCCGATACTTCCTTGTTGAAGCAGTAACTAACATCACGTCCTAGTGCAAAGTAATGTCAGTCACGCTTTGCATCCAAGGATACGAAATTGCTGAACTCAAACTACCGGTTTAAGAATTAATATTAAGTTTGGACATTTGACCCAAATTGGTCGTCAAATTATGCATCGACCCAGTCTAAACATCATAAGGAGGATGATACTGAATCACAGTCCGGAGCGCCACTTCCCGTCCGGGCTACTCCTGGAGGACTTCGTCTGGCTCGCGATCGGCTTATCGAGAGAGAAGCAGATCGCAATCTGTCAGTACCGTCTCCCTCGCTAGGAGATGCGGACATGAGGCTTCTGTCTCCAAACTCTCCTCCGAGAGTAGGTCCCCGGGGAGAGCCAGGGAGAGGATGCGTCTCCCTCCCAAAAAAAGAAAAAAACTGGTTGGACAAGCACTTCCAAACCCCATAAACGGATCTTTCGCGTCGACCATATACATGTAAACTGTCAAAGTCCTTAGATCTAAGTAATGACCTTAATTATTACCTCGGTCCTATGCTCCCGATATTTAGTTTCTCCTAAGAAACGGCACTTAAACACACCTCGTCTGACGGTCTTTTGCTGAGGCACTACCATCTATGTCCGAGGATCGTGAGGGTCAGGGGTGGAGGCCGGCATCGCCATGTAACATGCACCAGCCTCCCTTTTACAGAAGTGACTATTGAATTTCTACTATTGGAGTTTGTCGCATGGCAAGTACAAATTAATGGCACGTATCTGGCTATGTTTCCTTTATTGTCCAACCTGATTCATGAATAGCCTATGTGAGCTCTTTTGCTCTCCAGGAACGTCCTGCCACAAAATAAAGTAATTTTTAGCTGATTTTATGCTCTCATACGTTATGGGTTCCTGCGGGTGGATGGTATGAGGTGAGCAAGTGTTTTAAGTTGATTAATGAGTCTGAATTTAATCAATTTAAAATCATTATAAACCAGGTCAGAGCTAGGGCTCGTAGAGTATAAGACAAAAGCAAAAGAGACCTAACTGGGGGCGAGCTTTGTCTCTGACAATCATAGCAATACCAAAATATCAGAGGTTTGGTCCACTATCAATAAAATCAATAAGAAAAAAAAATCTATCAAAATTAATAACATCATTCACGAGAGTAACAATTTCGACTCGCCTATAGACATAGTCTAATGCACTCGCCAGGCAGTTTCTCATACAAGCAGCTCAGCTAATTACCATCCCACCTTCCTGACCATCAAGAAAGAGGCTGAGCTGCAACCTATTCACTTTTGCCCACAGGAGATATGACTTTGATTACAATAAAGATCTTACAATGGATTAGCTTGTCTGAGCCCTAGAAGCCTGTAGAGGAAAATCCCAGACACCGATGAGATTCGATATGATATGATAACGCCATCCTTATCAAATGATGACTGATTAAGTGCCTAGAAGTGTCACAATGAATTTGTGGAAAAGAAGCCACACGTTTCCAAACTCATGGCACTTCGCACCACATCATTCCCATATTTGAAAGGAGGGGGTAATCCGGCTATGCCATCTCCTAACGCCCACTTGCGTTGACAAGATGCTTATGCAGGTCATGGAACATTGTTACCAGTAGGCTATTGCATTTTTTTTATTCCCGGTAATTTACTAGTTTACGACAGTGCGTCTTTCCGCAGGGACGCCAAACTCTCGATCAGCTAGTAAAGCTGACAGTCATATTCAGAGGCCATTGCAAACAGTTTTTTTGATTTCAGTATTTTTAGATATAGAAAGCCTACACATGACCATTGCGAATATGGCCTACTCAGAAAACTTTATCTTTTGGATTACGTGTAAAACTTGCCGTTGTTTTAATTTCAAAATTTCATCGTTTGCTGTCAATATTTTCTGACAATATCACTTTTTCGGACATTTTTTGTCACAGGCAAAGGGTCCCACAAGGAGTGTCTTGTCACCAACATTATTTCTATGTATGAGTATAGACATCTTACAGCTCCTCCTCGGAATCTGAAATACTCACTGTACGCTGATGATTGTGCATTGTGGCATTCAGCAAAATGCAGAATTCTCAGCAAATCGCATCCAATTGGCACTTGTATATGATTCATAACTGGGGCGCGTCCAGTGGGGTTTTAAGTGTTCCATTAGGAAAGAGTATGGGGTAATTTTTTCACGGAGGAGAAGCCGAACATCAGGCTAACTCTAGAACAACCACCCATACCTATTCAAAATTCTGCTAAATTTTAGGTCTACATTTGCATAGTAGCTAAATTTGGAAAGACCACATTGGCATTAAGAATAAATTGTCAAAGAGCACTAAATTTATTAAAGTGCATTTCTGGTATAAGGGGACTGATAGACAATCTGTGCTAATGGTATTAAAGCCTTGATAAGTTAGTTTGAAAGGTTTGGATGCTGTGCAATTGCATGTTTGCGTGTGTGTCCTGGAGCCCTGAAGTGCACTCGATCGAGCGTCTTAGGTGAGTCAGGATTACGCTCCCCTCCGACATCGACGCGGCCAGTTTAGCCTTGAGCTATGCCGCAAAGGTGGCTCGGGACCCACCACCCTAATGGCAATAGTAGCATTAGGCCGCTTTGCCACGAGACTCCACTACCATCGTCGAGAAAGTCGGTATAGATCTCTGCTACCATCGATACCCTGGTTTCAGTAAATATAGCGCCATGAAAGCCCCAATTTTTCTATCATGAAGCCTGGCTTCCATCAGCCAAGGCCCCTGCGCGGAGGTGGAGGTCGGCCAGAGTTCAAGAGATCCTTATTAAACATCCCCTTTTTTTCATATATATACCGACGGCTCCAAGGACAGATGTGTGTGGCTGCGGGTGTATGGGTCGACTGAATGTGAACTAAAGTTCAGACCTGCCGAATCACATCGATCTTTCTTGTCTGAACTTTTTGTCATAGACAAAGCTATTGATTTTGCACTATCGCGACCCACGCTAGAATAGTTTTATTTTTTCAGATTCAATTAAGCTCACTTAAAGCCGATTAAAATCATAGAACACCAAAAAATGAACTTTCTGGGTAATATCATTCGTAAGCTACATGGGGTGCCAAAAATCATCAGCTAATATGTTAACCGCCACTCTGGTATCCATGGCAATTTTGAGCAGGCTGACAATTTAGCCGGGTCAACTGATGATCTGGACTAGCATTGTCCGTACAGATCTCAGGTGTTTTGTGTCTCTTATAAAAGCGAAAGCCATATCCTGTGGCTAAAGTGTGGACCAGCTCACTCACAAATTAAAATAAAACAAAAAATCAGAACTGTGGGACACAATAAGCCCACAGGAAGACAGAAGGGAGTAGGTGGTGTTTTCCCGGCTCAGGTCAATGCCACAGAATCACCCCCCTCAACTCCCTATATAGAGAGAACCTTACCCTCCACATGCCCCCAATGCACCACCAACCCTTACAGTAGAACATTTACTACTAACGCATCGCAAACAAAAATGCAAACAAGAGACAGCCCCATAATAATTATTTTAAGATAAAAATAAGAATTAATAATTATCAAATATTTTCAATGATGATAAAAAATCATCAGTAAAGTATCACTTTTTTAAAGAGACAAAACTTTATGACCTTATATAGGTTGACAGAATATAGGATCCATTGGCTTAATCAACCTTGGCCACATGCCCGCTGGTTGATAGCGCAAGAATCCAAGAAAGAAAGCAAGATTCGTAATCATTCTGATATTCATGAATTGTTCTATGTACTGGATTTATCATCATATTCATTATATTATTATTCTATCATTACCATCGCGTTTGGTGTTATCAGTAGCCTATGATTATCATAATGCATTATTGAACTATTGTGTAAGGAGGCGTAAAGTAGTGTTTGTCGTAATATCGTACTGGTTCATATTAAGCAAGATTTGATTGTGTAATAGTGATGATGGGATGATATAATAATAATAATAATTATTATTAATTATTCTTATTATATTATTATTATTATTATTATAATTAATTTTATTATTATTATTATTATGAGGATATTTATATAAATATAAGTTTTTCTCCTAGTTTTAGGCTCAGATATCCAAGTTTCTTACGCTACTACCTCAAAGAAAATGTAATCTTTGCCTCGCCTTATTTCTTTCTTTTCCACCATGTCACGTCTTTCTTGCCACATGTTTTGGTAAAAGAAAGTGTACAGCACTGTATATTGACAAAAACAAAACAAATAACTTTTAAGATTATGTTAATGGTGGATTAGTGTTTTCCTCACAGAAACATGGTTTTTATTCAACTGAAAGTCCCGTTGGCGGTAAGCTTTTATCTATCTACTATATATCTATCTGTAATACAACCCTCCTGACCAAACTCGAACCTACGGTCACTGTCCGGTATGACGGGGCCAGTGCCTAAACCAACCATGCTAAACACGACCCACCAAAAGAGTGTGCACTAGGATCTTACTAGCTCCATAAGACATTACCTATCTACTCATACTTGATTGATGACAGCGAAGTTTTAACGCTCACTATTTCTCCCCGTGGGCAGCTCGTGGAATTGATTTAGCAATTCAAATCTAAGCCAAAATGTACTGAGGTATCATATATGCAGAATGGATAATGCAATGCCGCATTGATATCGATGAAATAACCCCCTGACCATGACTCGAACCTAGGTCACCTCCGGGTATGAACGGGCCCGGCATTGTTCTTGCCATCCATTAACATTTAGGTTAATGAAAATGGAACTAACTGGTTATTTTTTTTTGGATCAATCAAATAAAATTTCTCTCGTAAAATATCCATCTATTTTTAAATAATGCATATCATTTGTTTTCTAATGAAATATAACCACACCAAAACCCCAACCACACAACCCACACACACACACAATATTATAATATATATATATATTATATTATATAATATTTTGTGTTGTGTGTGTGTGTGTGTGTGTGTGGTGGTGTGGTGGTGTGGGTTGTGTGTGTTGTGTGTGTGTGTGTGTTGTGTGTGTATTATGTAGTATGTATGTATGTAGTTTTTTGTATGTATGTCATAGTAATGGGTTGTGCCTGTTGAGCATAAATTATATGCAATAATATAAATATATAAAATTTAAATATAAATATAAATATAATATTTTAAATATATATAATATATTATATATATATAATGTGTGGGTGTGTTGTGTGTGTGTGTGTGTGTGTGTGTGTGCGCGCGCGTGGTGTGTATAATACCATTTGGAAATGAAGCCGCTTTGTACGATAAAAACAAGCCTCCCTGCCAACTCAACCCGGGTCCCCCGGGTATAAAACCCGGGAGGCCGTGCAAACCCAAACCGTCCCACACGACCCATTAAAGGAGTGTGAAACTAGGATCTTACTAGCCCATAGAATTACCTATCACTCATACGAGTAATGACAGCAATTTTACGCTCCCCCCCGGGGCACTCGGGAAATTTTTTAGCAATTCAAAACCTAAACAAAGTACCCGGGAAAATTTTTGAAAAATGGATAAGCAAACCGCATTTATATCGATAAAAAAAACCCTTCCGACCAGGACTCGAACCCTTTTGATTAATTTTTTCCCTGTGTTCAGTTTACCATTGACTTATCACTCGTACTTTGTCCAAAAACCCCAGCATGTGAAAGTTAAACCCCCATCCATCATTAACATCATTCTCATTTTAACTCTGTGCACCTTTGCAATCTTCTTTATATATCAGGGGGAAAAATTTTTCGCAAAATTCATTTCTGTTTTGGGGGTGTACCTGGCCCCAGTCCCCAAAACCCTTTATAAAACGGGGTGTTTAAAAATCAAAAAGAAAAATTTTGGGTTCAAAGACCTTTAGGACTTTTCATCAAAGTTTACTTTTCATAAGACTTTTCCAAAATTTTGTTTTACCTTTTAAAAAAATTCAGGCAGAGATGCCATTTATCAGTAGGTTTAATTTGATGCAATAGTACACTTTCTGAAAAAGAAACCGAGTTTTTGGTTTTTTTCCCCAACCCAAAAAAAAAATGTGAATAAAAAAACTCCATTTACCACTTCAGAAGAATAGAAGGATTTTCACTTACGTGGGTCATCCAAATCCTTTTCTGAAATTCAGTTTGTGGCGCTGACATCTTTTTCTGTGAATTTTTCTTTCCGTTTTCCTTTTAATCAAGTTTACACTGTGTGCATATAGCTCTTCATCCTTTCCCAGACTTAGCAGGAATTCTGTTAAATGTTCCCCCACTGAATCACCCCCCTACCTTTTGGGCGGATATCACTAGCTCTTTCAGTTAGCACATGAATAAGGGGGTGTAACACCCAAGCCCAACAAAGGGGAAAACCCGGCATTTCTCACATGATATATACAGGAACAGGAGTCAGGAAAAGAGATAATGCAATCCGGCCAATTATTCGGGCGCTTGACAAATTCTACCTTTGTAACTAAGGGAGATTTGCAAATGCTGTAAAAGCACTCCCCAAAAAGGTTTAAAGTAATACATAAAAATATTTAGTGATAAAAAAAAATAAAATTTGGAAAAATTTTTTTTAAACCCAAAAAAATCTGATTTAAAGTTTTATAAATGTTTTTTGCGTTTTAATTGAAAAAAACACCAACCCCCGAATTTTAAATTTTAAAATATATATTATAATATATATTATATATATATATTTTAAAATAAACAATTTGTAAAATTACGTATGATGTTTGTCGTGTGCGGTTTTTGGGAACACACGTGTGTAGTGTGTGTGTGCGTGTGTGGTTGTGTGGTGGGTTTTTGTATGGTGGGGGTGTTTATATATACAACATAAAGAGAGAGAAGTTTTTTTAAAAATTTCAATAACTGTCTATCATCAACCCCACCACACAACACACACACACAACCCCACACACACACCCACCAACACCACACACACCACACCACACACTATATAACAATATTTCGTAACATTAAAATTAAAATATTCATATATAAAATTATATATATATATATATATTATTGTGTGGTGTGTGTGTGTGTGTGTGTGTGTGTGTGTGTGTGTGTGTGTGTGTGTGTGTGCGTGCGGTGGTTTGTGTTTGGGGTGTTTTGTTGTATTTATATATATATATATAATATATATATATATATTTTATATTTTAATATATATATTTTAATTTTAAAGTATATTTCAAGTATATATAAAAAAAATTTTATATATACTACTAAAATCTGCTCAAAACAAATATATGATGTAAAATTTTTATATATATTATATATTATTATATTATAAATTATATATATATATATATATTTTGTTTATGGGTGTGTGTGCTATAGTATTTTATGTTGTAATAGTTAAATAATGAGTATTTGCATGTATGTATGTATCATGCTTATGTATGTATGTATGCAGCAGAGCATGTTGTATGTATGCGATGCATTTATGTATGTATGTATGCATGTACCTTCAGACTTCATACAAGTGGGTTTTTAAATTTTAAGTAACAAAGATATAACCAAAATTTTTCTTTCGCCTTAGGCTCGTTTTCAATAAGGGGTGATAGAGAGGAACTTGGTAGGAAAAACAACACGCTACAGATCTGGCTTTGTGCTTTTGCTATACAAGGCCTCGTGGTTTTCTTTGCTTAACCCGTTTTCTGAAATCCCGGGCCCGCCCAGGTTTATAAAAAGTTACAATTTGGACATTTTAGATGTATTTCTTTCCCGTTTTCTGAATTGCCGCCAGCCGAAAAAAAATCAAAAAAGTTTTTAATTCGGTGTTCATTGTTGTGGAATTTTTACATGAAATATTTTTTTACCTATTTCCCTTCTTATAACTTTGGGTAAAAAGGTATCTTACACTGTCAAAAAAATTTCTAAAGGAATAGTGAACCCAAAAACGAAACGGTAGTTGAAGTTTCAGTCTGTTTCAAAAATTTATTAGAGCAAATAAATGAAATTTTTTTGAATTCGCAGTAAGTTTTTTCATCATTAAAAATTTTGCAAAGGTTACATTTAATTTTCAAACCCCATCCTTTTGCAAAAAATTTTTACTGCCCTACGTTCAAGGGCTTAATATATAACTATCATGAAAAAATTTTTATTCGAAAATTTTCCTTTTTAGCTAGCTGAATATACTGAATATTTTTTGTCTGTAAAACGAACGTTCATGTAAGGAATAGATTTACTGGTGAATGAATAAAAAAAAAAATAGTATGAGTGACTTCTCTATATACAGTGTTTTTTCGATAACAACCTTGCCGTTGGATATAGTGATGTGTGTGGTGTGTGGTGT
>NC_051402.1:21370401-21372901 GCF_015228065.2 Penaeus monodon
ATACTTCTCTCATATATATGAGTTTGCTCTTATATCTATCTCTACTCATCATATATATCTTACGATTATATGGTATATATATCTATTTCGACTATATATCTCTATATATATATATCTCTCCTATCTTCCTACACACATATAAGTACTGATATAGATATATATATATTATATATATATAAGATATATATATATATTCATATTAAATATATATCTATATATATATCTATATATATATATATATCATACACACACACATAGTAAATATATATGTATATATATCTATATATATTATCTCTCTATTATATATCTATATATCTTCTAATAATCTCTATATATATATTCTGTGTGTGTGTGGTGTGGTGTTGGTGTGTGTGTGTGTGGGGTGTGTGTGTGTGTGTGTGTGTGTGTGTGTGTGTATGTGTGTGTGTGCGTGTGTTGTGGTGTCTGTATTATGTATATATACTATATATCTCATATATCATACTCTATCTCACTAATCTAATATATATCTGTCTCTCTATCTATCACTTCTAATATATATATATATATATGTATATGTATATATATATATATATAGATATACTATATATATTATACTTATAAATATATCATCCACACCATATAGGTAATATATATCTATATATAATTATATATATATATATCTTATATATATCTATCTATATATATACATATTGTGTCGTGTTGTGTGGTGTGTTGTGTGTGTGTGTGTGTGTGGTGTGTGTGTGTGTGTGTGTGTGTATGGTGGGGTTGTGTGTATAGAATCATATGCTATATATATATCTATATATATATATGTCATCTTAGAATATATAATCTATTATATATATATTATCTCTCTACTATATATATATATCTGAATATATATATTATATATATATCTATATCTAAATATATTATATAACTCTATATATATCTAGTATATCTATATTCTATATCCCTCTCATATCTCTATCTCTATATATCTATACTCTATATAGGATCTATGTTAATATAACATATATATCTATCATCTCTATTTATTCTATATATATCGTATATATATATATATATATTATATCGTAATATATCATATATTATATATATTATCTATATATATTATATCGTATATATATCTATATATGTATAATATGTTGCATATATATCTTATATCTATATATCTATAGTATATATTATATATATCTCTAATCTGTATATATATAAATGTATATATATGTGTATGTATTAATCTATATATATCTATATCTCTATTTATTTATCATCTGTCTATATGTGGCTATATATCGATCTCTCTATACTCTATCTATATCTATATCGCTATGTCTTATATATATCTATCATCTAATATATATATATATGTTTGTGTGTGTGTGTGTGTGTGTGTGTGTGTGTGTGTGTGTGTGTGTTAATGTCACCACACACACACGCGCACACACAACCACACCCACACACACACAACACACACACCCCCACGACACCCCCACCACACACACACATATATATATATTATATAATATATATTATATATATATATATATATATAACATATATATATATATATATATATATATCTAATATAATATTCTGCATATATATATATATTATACTATTATATATATAGTATATATATATATATAAATCATACATACCTACATACATACCTATTTTAGGCCAGTATCATCTATAGTATATATATATCTATATATTATCATCCATATATATATACATACATACCTACAATACACCACACACACACACACACCACACACACACACACACACACACACACACACACACACCATACACATACACACACACACAACACACCAAACACACACACACACACACGGCCGTGCACGTTTCCATGCACCAGCAACCTTAGCTCAATGACCATTTCGCCTCGATTTGTTAGCAGCTCCCCCCCACCCCCATGGACACCACCCGCCTCCCCGCCTACCTGCCGGCCCGTCTACTGCTCCCACCGTCCGGTCAGTGCCAGGTGCTTCAGAACTGGGAAGATCGCATTCAATAGAGCCACACTCCCCTTGACCGGCCATCGCGCCTCATCAAGGAGTTTCGCAATGGAACTTGCCACTCCTCTTACTTCCATTATTAACGCCTCATTGCAACAGTCTAAGTGTCCATCACAATGGAAGACTGCATTTGTCACCGCCATCGGGAAAACCCCAAGCCCCGCCTCATTCGGTGAACTACGACCCATCGCCATTACTCCGTTGCTGTGTGAAAGCTTTGTCGCCGACTGGGCTTACCAGGACCTCGTGCCCAGCGTTGACTCTCGGCAGTTCGGCAACATGCGCTCTTCCTCCACTACACACTGCCTCGCCAGCTTCCTCGACTTCGTCCACGCCCACCTCGGCAAGCGCAAATCCTCCGTCACCAGCATCTTCATAGATTTCAAGAAAGCTTTCGACCTGGTGGACCACACTACGGCCATCTCAAAAGCAGCATCTTCCACAGGCAT
>NC_051402.1:21380401-21394441 GCF_015228065.2 Penaeus monodon
AAATTACTTTTTAAAAAAATTTAAAATAGTTTTTTTTTTGGTTTAAATCTTTTTTCCCTAATTTTTTTTATTTATCAGCATAAAATTTTCTTTTGAATTTTTTTAAAACACTTTTGGGGAGGGGTTTTAAAACAGCATTTTGGTCAAAATCCTCACGTATTTTTAAAAAGTGTAGGGAATTTGGGTCAAGAAAGCCCAGTAGTTTTGGGCCGGGGATTGAAATTAATCTTTTTGTCCGACTCCTGTTCCTGTATATTTTCATTTTGTGACGGGCCGGGGTTTGGGTGCCACTTTTTTTGTAGCGGGGGTGTTAAAACCCAAATTATTCTTTGTGCTAACTGAAGAGCGTAGTGATATCACGGGAAAAAAAGGGTGGGCAAGGGTGATTCAGTTTGGGAATTTTTTAACAGAATTCCTGCAAAAGCCCTGGGAAAGGATGAAGAGCTATAGCACACAGTGTAAAATTTAAATTTTAAAAGGGAAATAGCGGAAAAGAATGAAATCTCACAGAAAAAGATGCCCAGCAGCCAAAAAATAAATTTATCAAAAAAGGGTTTTGGATGATCCCCCGAAAGGGGCCGAAAACCCGTCTATTCTTACTAATGAGGGGCAAATGGAGTATTTTTAAAAAATCTATTATTTTTTTTTTGGGTTTGGGGAAAAAAAAAATCATATAAAACTGGGGTTTCTTTTTCAGAAAATGTACCTTTTAATAAAATTTCAACACTACTGACTAGAAGGTTGATCTTCTGCCTGAATTTTTTTTCAAAGCGTAAAAAAAAAAACTTTGGACAATTCTTATGAAAAAATAAAAATTTTATGAAGAAATCACTAAAATGGTCCTTTTCAAAAAAATTTTCATTTTGACTGGGTTTTGAAAATCCCCCGTTTTATAAAATGGTTTGGGGGCTGAGGCCAGGGGTAACCCCCCTCAAACAAGAAATGCAAGGGAGCCAAAATTTTTACCCATTATATATGAAGAAGAATATGCAAAGTGTGGGCCCAAGTTGAAAAGGGGAATGGGAAAGATGTTAGATGATGGATGGATGGTTTAAAATTCCCATAGCTGTGGTTTTTTACAAAGTAAAGAGTGATAAATGTCAAGGCTGAAACAGGGGGAAAAACATTGGGAAAAAATTAATATAAGGTTCGAGCCTGGTCAGGGGAAAGGGGGGTTTTTTTATCGATTCAATGCGGCATTTCATTTTTCCCTTTTCATAAAAATACCTTTGGTAATCTGAAATTAGGATTTGAATTTCTAAATCAATTTTCCCCCGAGTTCCCAAAAGGGGGTGGCGTAAAAATTCGCGTATTTTCCAAATATAGTAGAAGGGAATGTTATGGGGCTAGTAAGATACCCCCCCTAGGGGCACACTTTTTTTAATGGGGGTTTTGGGGGTGGCCCCGGTTGGTTTAGAAATTGGCCCCCCGGGTTTTTAACCCCGGGGTGGGCCTAGGTTCGAGTCCCGGTCAGGGAGGTTGTTATTTTTCGAATCAATGCGGCATTTCATTATTCCCAAGGGGTATTATACACACGCACGCGCGGGGCACACCCCACACCCCAAAACACACACAAACACACACAACAACACATATATTATTTAAAAATTTTTTTAAAATAATATTTTTTATTTATTTTAGAATTTTAGATATAATATATATATATATATAATTATATATAAAAAATGGGAATACATATTTATGCTCACACAGGCACATACCCAATTACATATAGACATACATACAAACATACATACATACAAACAAACATATACAAAAACACACACACACACACACACACACACACACACACACACACACACACACACACACACACACACACACACACACACACACACACACACACACACACATATATATATATATATATATATATATATATATATATATATATATATATATATGTGTGTGTGTGTGTGTGTGTGTGTATATATTCATATAGAAATCAACTGATATGCAGTTACTTAAAGAAATAGATGCTGATATTTTACGAGAGAACATTGTATTTGATTGTATCCAAAAAAACATAACCAGTTAGTTCCATTTTCATTAACCTAATGTTAATGGATGGCAAGATTACAATGCCATGCCCACTGTAATGAAAAGTGTATCTATTGTCTTAACACATAGACGGTTCTACAAGTGCTTGCCACCTAGGAGTCCGCTATTAGTCTTACCTGTCTCATCTGTTTACCCTTTTCCTTCATTTTTTGAAAGCTTCATTTCTATTACTTTATTGTCTTTGATGTTGTTAATATATTAATAACAGTTTAATAATCATAATATCAATAAGAATTCTCTCTTTCTTTCTTTGTTGGATTTCTTGGCTATCAATCAGCGGCATGTGGCCAAGGTTATTAAGCCAATGGATCCTATTTATTCTGTCAATCTATATAAGGTCATAAAGTTTTGTCTCCCTTCAAAAAGTGATTAGTTTACTGATGATTTTTTCATCATCTGATAAGATGTTTATTAGTGTAAATTCTTTATTTTTTTGTTGGAAATAATATTTTAATTTTTGTCTATGTATATTGTATTTGTTGCAGACTGTCAGGATGTGGTTGAGGGTGAGGTTTGTGTTGCAGATGTGACATCTTGGGGGAAAACTTTTTTTCAATATAGGGAGTGAGGTGGATTAATCTTGAACTGTTGACCCTAAGGCGGGCCAACACCACCTCCTCCCTTCTCTCCTTCCTATGGGCTGTGTCCCACAGTTCTATGTTTTGTTTTATTTTGTTTGTGAGTTGGAGGTTGGTCCACTCACTTTCCCACAGGAGATATATTTTTGCTTTTATAAGAGACACAAAACACCTGAGATCTGTACGGACTATGCTAAGGTCCAGATCACCAGTTGACCCGGCTAATTTATCAGCCTGCTCATTGCCATGGATACCAGAGTGGCCTGGTACCCATATTAGCTTGATTGATTTATTGGCACCATGTAGCTTACGAATGATATTACCCAGAAGTTCATTTTTGGTGGTTTCTAATGATTTAATGGCTTTAAGTGAACTTAATGAATCAGAAAAAATAACTATTCTATCGTGGGTCGTCGATAGTGCAAAATCAATGGCTTTCTCAATGGCAAAATGTTCAGCAAGAAAGATCGATGTATGATTCGGCAGTCTGAACTTTAGTTCACATTCAGTCGACCATACACCCGCACCCACACACTCTTCTGTCTTGGAGCCGTCGGTATATATATGAAAAAAAGGGAGATGTTTAACAAGGATCTCTCTGAACCTCTGGCGTACCTCCACCTCCGGCGCCATGGCCTTAGCTGATGGAAGCCAGGCTTCCATGATGGAAAAATTGGGAGTTTCCCATGGCGCTATATTTGAATGAGCCAGGGTATCGATGGTAGAGAGATCTATACCGACTTTCTCGACGAGGTCGTGGAGTCTCGTGGCAAAGGGCCTAATGCCACTATTGCCATTAGGGTGGCTCGGGTCTCGAGCCACCTTTGCGGTATAGCTCAAGGCTAACTGGCCGCGTCTGAGTCGGAGGGGAGGTACTCCTGACTCCACCTCAAGACGCTCGATCCGAGTGCACTTCAGGGCTCCAAGACACACACGCAAACAGGCATTCTGCACAGCATCCAAACCTTTCAAACTTGTTCTCGATGCCGAACCATACACGATTGACCCATAATCTACTTTAGACCTAATCAGGGCTTTATATACCATTAGCAAAGACTGTCTATCAGCTCCCCATTTGTTACCAGAAATGCACTTTAATAAATTAAGTGCTTTTTGACATTTATTCTTTAACTGACCAATGTGGTCTTTCCAACTGAGTCTACTATCAAAAAGGAGCCCAAGAAACTTTGCAGAATTTTGTATAGGTATTGGGTGGTTGTCTAGAGTTAGCCTGATGTTCGGCTTTCTCCTACGTGAAAAAATTACCCCAATACTCTTTCGAATGGAAAACTTAAAACCCCACTGGAGGCCCCAGTTATGAATCATATCCAGTGCCAATTGGATGCGACTTGCTGAGAATTCTGCATTATTGCTGGAATGCCATAATGCACAATCATCAGCGTAGTGAGTATTTAAGATTCTGAGGAGGAGCTGGTAAGATGTCATTGATCATACATAGAAATAATGTTGGTGACAAGACACTTCCTTGTGGGACCCCGTTTGCCTGGACAAAAATGTCCGAAAAAGTGACATTGTCGGAAAATAATTTGACAGTAAAAGTTCTGTCAGAGATGAAATTTTGAATAAAACAAGGCAAGTTTCCACGTAATTCAAGAGCATAAAGTTTTTTGAGTAGGCCATATCGCCATGTCATGTCGTAGGCTTTTTCTATATCTAAAAATACTGAAATCAAAAAATCTTTTTTGGCAATAGCCTCTTGAATATGACTGTCCAGCTTTACTAGCTGATCGAGAGTTTGGCGTCCCTTACGGAAGCCGCACTGCTCGTCAACTAGTAAATTACTGGAATTTAAAAAATGCAATAGCCTACTGTTAACAATTCGTTCCATGACCTTGCATAAGCAACTTGTCAACGCAATTGGGCGGTAGGAGATGGTAAGTCTGGGATTACCCCCTCCTTTCAATATGGGAATGATGTGGGCGAAGTGCCATGAGTTTGGAAAAGTGTGACTTTTCCAAATTTCATTGTACACTTCTAGCAACTTAATCATGTCATCATGATTATGATGCTTCATCATCTCATATCGAATCTCATCGGGGCCTGGGGATGTTCCTCTACGGGCTTCTAGGGCTCGGACAAGCTCATCCATTGTAAGATCTTTATTGTAATCAAAGTCATCTCCTGTGGCAAAGTGAATTTGTTGCAGCTCAGCCTCTTCCTTGATGGTCAGGAAGGTGGGATGGTAATTAGCTGAGCTGCTTGTATGAGAGAACTGCCTGGCGAGTGCATTAGCAATGTCTCTAGGTGAATCGAAATTAGTGCCCTCTTCAATGATGTTATTGATTTTGAAAGATGGTTTTTTCTTATTGATTTTATTAATAGTGGACCAAACCTCTGATATTTTGGTGTTGCTGTTAATTTTAGAGACAAAGTTCCGCCAGGAGTCTCTTTTCGCTTGTCTTATTATTCTACGAGCCCTAGCTCTTGCTAGTTTGTAATTGCAAAAGTTCTCATTAGTGATGTTATTTTTGAAAAGCCTGTAGGCTTTATTGCGTCGGCACAGCGCCCTGTGGCAATCTGATGTCCACCATGGAACTCTATGCTTAATGCTATCTGTCGAAGTTTTAGGAATGGATAGCAATGCTGCTTCTATAATCGAATTCTGATTATTGTTTACTTTATCATCAATGGTTTCTCCAACAAGTTCGAGCTTGACGCTCCTTGTGAAGGCGACCCAGTCTGCTCTTTTTACGTTAAATTTAAGCGCTGAAGGCGTTCTCACTGTGTCGCATGAATATTTAATCAAAATAGGAAGATGATCGTTTCCCAACGAGTCGTCAATGGTGTGCCACAGGCACTTGGCTGCTATTGATGAAGAGACCAGTGATAAGTCAATAAAGCTCAAATTACCGGTATTATCGTCCACCCGCGTCGGACTACCATCATTCAGAAGGACTAGATCAGACTCATTAAGCAACTTAACTACTTGCTCACCTCTACCATCCACCCGCAGGGAACCCCATAACGTATGATGAGCATTAAAATCAGCTAAAATTACTTTATTTTGTGGCAGACGTTCCTGAAGAGCAAAAAGCTCATCATAGGCTATCACTGCATCAGGTGGACAATAAAGTGAACATATAGCCAGATACGTGCCGTTAATTTTTACTTTGCATGCGACAAACTCCAAAGTAGAATCAATAGTCACTTCTGTAAAAGGGAGGCTTTGGTGGATGTACATGGCGACTCCGCCTCCACCCCTACCCTCACGATCCTTCCGACATAAATGGTAGTTCCTCAGCGAAACGACCTCGTCAGAGACGAGGTGTGTTAAATGCGTTTCTTGGAGAACTATAATATCGGGAGCATAGGACGAGGCTAATGATTTAAGGTCATTTACTTTAGATCTAAGACTTCGACAGTTTTATTGTATAATGGTCGACGCGAAGATTACGTTTTATGGGGTTTGGAAGTGCCTTGTCCACCAGTTTTTTTCTTCTTTTGGGAGGGAGACGCCTCCTCTCCCTCGCTTCCCGGGGACCTCTCTCGGGATGGTTTGGAGACAGAAGCCTCCATGTCCTGCACCTCCTGGCGAGGGAGACGACTGACAGATTGCGATCTGCTATTCTCTCTCGAAAAGCCGATCGCGAGCCAGACGAAGTCCTCACAGGAGTAGCCCGGACGGGAAGGTGCGCTCTGGACTGTGATTCAGTATCATCCTCCTTATGATGTTTAGACTGGGTTGATGCAGTCATTTGATCAACCAATTTGGTCAAATGATATACTTTAATATTTAGTTCTTTAACGGTTTGTTTCAGTTCAGCATTTTCTTTATCCTTGGCTGCAAGCTGTTGACTGACATTACTTGCACTAGGGGTGATGTTAGTTACTGCTTCAGCATAGGAAGTATCGGGTTTGTGTGTCAAACTTTCCACTTTCCTCTTAGCTTCAGTATAACTAACTTCATGCTTTCTCATATATGCTAATGTCTCAGTCTCCTTCTTCAGGACGCTGCATTCAGCAGATCCTGACTGATGGGGACCTCCACAGTTAGCACATTTGGAAATCTGGCTAGTACATGTAATGGTGTCATGGGCTTCAGCACATTTACGGCATACAAATTTACTCGAATCTTTATCAATACATCTTAATGAGGTGTGTCCGAATTTTTGGCATCTATTACAATGCATTGGCTTTTGGACATAAGGTCTTACTTGTACACGTTCATAACCGACATTGACATACTCTGGGATTTTATTCAAAGCAAAGGTAAAAAAACACAGTCCAGTTTTCGTTCGCACATTCCCATCCTTCTTGGTCATACAATGAACGTCCACTACGTCTTGGTCCTTCATGCTCTCAAGAATTTCACTTTCTTCCATCGTCCTCAAATCCCTGTGAAAGATTACTCCCTTATAGGTATTTGGGCCAATAGGGATAGTTACTTTAACTCGAAGATCATGAATTTGCGTCAGCTTAAGTAAATCCTTAATCTGGGAGTTGTATTGTACTTTAACAAGGAGGCTTCCATCTCGCAATTTTTTGACAAAATCAAAATCGCCGTCCACTTGACCATCAAGGACCTTTTTGATGATAAAGGGGTTCACGTTCAAAAGCGATTGATTTTCATTCACGCATTTAACATTCACGAACCTCGCATTCTCTGTGGGGATTTTGAAAAGTGGTCTTCTCGTTTTGTCGTTAGTGGGGGTTCCGTTGTTCAAAGTCAGATTGGTCTGAGAGTGGTCATGAGTCGCCCCTCCTCCTTGAGGAGGAGAAAGGGTAGCCGGGGTAGCATTCGTCCTGGGTATCGGACCAGGTCCGACCCCTTGTCTCAAAATTTTGTCCTGAAGGGATCAAAGGCTCTTAACTTTTGGTATCAACCTAACAGCAATAGCTAAGAGAGTAAATCAGTTTATTCGTCCTCTACCCCCCCCAGTGGAAGCCTGGTTGCGTTCTCCAGTACCACATCGAGGGATCGACTTATGTGTGGGACACTTCCCTACCGCCGAACTTGCCTAGGCGAAGGACGGTAAGTAGATTTCCCACTCCCCAAGCGAATACGGGAGTTCACGAGGAACTCCGGTAGGCTCAGGAAAGTCACATTAAGATAAAAAATTTAGAAAAAGAAAAAGTGCGCCCAAAGGACGCCCCAGACTACTGAGCCTCCCTACACAGGGGTCAAAGCCCAAAGAGCTACCCTGGTGTAGAAGAGAGCTGCGGGTCTGAGGTGGGGTGCTGACTACGACTACTGTAGCCTCGTGTCACCTGCAAATCTAGAGCACTGAAGGTGCTGGCAAAGCACAATAATGTTCTGTAATCTACAGGATTTTACTTTAAATTTATTTACTTTACGAAACTCAGAAGCAATAATGCCTAGCGAGACGAGAGGCCCCGGGCTCCAGGGTAACTCTTGTGGCACAAGACTTTTTATTTATTGGTTCTGCGTTTTATGTAAGGTGCGTCCTCATCAAAGGTTCATACACGAGTGCAATAAGAATGATAACAATGTCAGTATTAATAGTACTGGAAAGAAAAACATTTTCCCACCAATTCAAGGAATGGGGAAATAAGAATCGGGTCACGAGGGCCAGCTGATAGACTCCTTGCTGGCTGGGCACACGTGGAGCCATCTGTATGTAACAAAACTCACTAAAATCTGAAGGGGACAGTAAATAAACCCGATGACACTGGTTTAAACCACTTAACTTTTTCCCAAGGGTATTCTGACAATCATTAACGTGTTGACGTCATTAGCTCCGCCCCCATTTTCGACCTAGTCAGTCTGTGCAGTTAGTGTGTTTACAGTGCATTTTATTTGAAAATGGTTCAGTATTAATAATAATAGTAATAATAATAATAATAAAAATAAACATTAATATTTGTAATGAATAAAGGTGAAAAGGCGAGGCTTAGATCAGAAGTTGTCAACTAGGATTTTCATTTAGACGGACTGGGTCTACCTGTGGTTGACCCACATTTCGTTTTTCTCAAAATATGGCAACTGAAGGAATATATATATTTTACTAGTGTTACTGTGGATTAAGGAACTATGTGATATAATGGGAGGGACTGGCCAAATGAGAGAAAATAAAATGTATTATTATTTCCACTCTTATCTTTATCATTATTATTATTACTGTTATCATTATAACTGGCACCATTTTTATTATTATCATATTGATTATCATTATTATTGTTATTATTATCATTTTTATTATTGCTATTATCAATATCAGTATCATTATCATCATCATTATTAATATTATTATCATTATTACTATTATTATTATCATTACTACTGTTATTATTATTATCAGCATTACTGTTATCATTACTATCATTCTTACCATTATTTTTATTATAATTTTTGTCACAGAAAAGAGGAATTTCCTTCTTTCGTCCATTTTTGTCTTGCCATCGATTTTTTTTTATTTTGTTAATTTTTATTCTCTAAACATTTCTGTTGTGGTTAGTGGCTCTTTAGTGAAATAAATAAATCACACATTTTTTTAGTGTCTAAGGATGTATCGCAATTACGGCCATATCACCGATTTTGCAGAATATACAACAGACAATGATTGCGCGAATATGATCTAATGTCAGCACATAATCGCCTAAATCCTTACCTTGTTCCGAGGTGCTGCAGGAAGTTCTGGGGAGATATGTCTCAATGTGAGAAACAGGTTGCCCATCATATATATATATATATATATATATATATATATATATATATATATATATATATATATATATGTATATATATATATATAAATACAATAGGTACAATTACACCAATCTTTATATTCAAAAGATATACCAGTCAGAAGAAAGAGTGAATTAAGAAGACTTACCTTCATATTGATCCTTTCGTAGTTCCTCAGTTGTGGTTGGATCCGTCCCATTTGGGGTTATATCTGGCACAGTTGTGGTTGTATCCGGCTCAGTTGTGATTGTATCCGACCCAATTGTGGTTGTATCCGACTCAGTTGTGGTTGGATCCGTCCCAGTTGGGGTTATATCTGGCAAAGTTGTGGTTGTATCTGTTCAGTTGTGGTTGTATCCGGTCCAGTTATATATATATATATATATATATAATATATATATATATATATATATGTATATATATATAAATACAATAGGTACAATTACACCAATCTTTATATTCTGCAGATATACCAGTCAGAAGAAGAGTGAATTAAGAAGACTTACCTTCATATTGATCATTTCGCAGTTCCTCAATTAGATTAGATAAGGCTCGGACCTGATCGTTCAGAGAGTCTAGATCGCTTGAAAGATCGTCAATCAGTGGCGTAATGGTTTCATTCGCCGTTGATGTTTTGCTTTCCAGACCTTCTAAGCTGGACGGGTCAAAACTGATATCACCATTTATTAGTAGAGTAGAGATCTTCACAATGACATTCTTAAAGCACAGGATTTCATCGTTGCTCGCGGCTGCAATGTTCCTAATGATCAGGAGCAGGAAGTTCGTCAGCACATAGTCAGGAGATGCAAACCAGGTGGAGTCAGCGATAGTACAGACGGGGATGACTATCATGATGCCGTCACTAACGCTGATGTCAGGGTCTGTAATTGACCTCTTCCGCCTTACACCACCGGAGAGCAGGCCAAACAACCTACTGAGGGCCAGTTGGAGCCCCTTGAGACAAGTTATCTTTTCAAGAAGGGCCTGTGTTTGCGCAGTCAGTTGATCAATCTGCACTTGAAGCGCCTGCAATTGTTCGTCGATCGATGGCGTGGGTGTGGTTGTTCCTACGACAAGTGTGGTTACATCTGGCAGAGTTGTTCCTACTTCAGCTGTGGTTGCATCCGGCTGAGTTGTGGCCGTTCCTACTTCAGATGTTGCCGTTCCTACTTCAGTTGTGGTTGTATCCGGCACAGTTGTGGTTGTATCCGGCTCAGTTGTGATTGTATCCGACCCAATTGTGGTTGTATCCGGCTCAGTTGTGGTTGTATCCGGCCCAGTTGGGGTTATATCTGGCAAAGTTGTGGTTGTATCCTGTTCAGTTGTGGTTGTATCCGGTCCAGTTATATATATATATATATATATATATATATATATATATATATATATATTACATACATATATACAATAGGTACAATTACACCAATCTTTATATTCTGCAGATATACCAGTCAGAAGAAGAGTGAATTAAGAAGACTTACCTTCATATTGATCATTTCGCAGTTCCTCAATTAGATTAGATAAGGCTCGGACCTGATCGTTCAGAGAGTCTAGATCGCTTGAAAGATCGTCAATCAGTGGCGTAATGGTTTCATTCGCCGTTGATATTTTGCTTTCCAGACCTTCTAAGCTGGACAGGTCAAAACTGATATCACCATTTATCAGTAGAGTAGAGAACTCCACAATGACATTCTTAAAGCACGTGATTTCATCGTTGCTCGCGGCTGCAATGTCCGCTATGATCCGGAGCAGGACTCTCGTCAGCACATTGTCAGGAGATCCAGCCCAGGCGGAGGTAGGGACAGTACAGACGGGGATGATCATCATGACGCCGCCACTAACGCTGATGTCAGGGTCTGTAATTGACCTCTTCCGCCTTACACCACCGGAGAGCAGGTCAAACAACCTACTGAGGCCCATTTGGAGCACCTTGAGACTAGTTATCTTTTCAAGAAGGGCCTGTGTTTGCGCAGTCAGTTGATCAATCTGCACTTGAAGCGCCTGAATTTGGTCGTCGATCGATGGCGTGGGTGTGGTTGTTCCTACGACAAGTGTGGTTACATCTGGTTGAGTTGTGGCCGTTCCTACTTCAGATGTTGCCGTTCCTACTTCAGTTGTGGTTGTATCCGGCTCAGTTGTGGTTGTATCCGGCACAGTTGTGGTTGTATCCGACCCAGTTGTGGTTGTATCCGACCCAGTTGTGCTTGTATCCGGCTCAGTTGTGGTTGTATCCGGCCCAGTTGTGGTTGTATCTGGCTCAGTTGTGGTTGTATCTGGCTCAGTTGTGGTTGTCCCTGGAAAGGAAAGTTTTCTACATAAGTTTTAAAATTTACTGGTAATTTAAGGAAAAAATGTACATTATGAGAATGATATTAATGATTTTTCGTAAGAGAGACTCTTCCGGTTCCTTCTTAAGGACTGTACCTGGCCCAAGGTACTTAAAGAAAAGCCACCTCCATTTAGTCTATATAAAAAAGAAGAAAAAAACGGAAGTGAATTTTCCCCAGATGATTCAGACGCTTATTTATGATATGGAACACCTTATTATCATAAATACAATGGTGACATTTTTATTTTACTACTAGAAATTGTAAATAAATCGAGTAAATCATACAAGTAATTATTTATCTATTGATTTCTTGCATTTCTGGGAGCACTCCAGCACTCATTAGCTAAGTGCGGTGACATCAATAGCTCCGCCCTTTTTTTACGCCTCACATTTTGCATGGTATTTTTTGTTTCCTCGATACATTTTAACAATACCATCTACAAAAGCGAGAAATTTGTGTCTTTCCACAGCTTTCCATACGGCCGTAAAACTTCAAAACATTGGCTTGATGCATGCAAAAAATCTGTCACACTTGAAACAACTGAAACCTTGGCATCTGTTCCATGTATTTTTCAGAGGAGTGTTAATTACCAAGTGTCTTATGATGGCATGAAACTTTATTTGAAATTATGTTCCTGTCTGACAACCGTCACTAATCTTTAAACTACTACTCACACACACACATACACGCACACATATAGATATTATCATCATCATCATCAAGGGGCTAACGCCGACGGGGGCGCATGGCCGCATCTACCCTTCGCTTCCAGCCACGAGGATCCCTCGAGGCGAGTCTCCAGGCAGGCCCACGGCCCATCTCTAATTCCTCGCGACAGGTCTCATCGAGCTGCCCAAACCATGATCTCCTGGGTCGCCCCACAGGTCACCTCCACCCAGGGTTGTCTCGCAGAGAGACAACCTGATGACCAGGGTCGTCCACAGAGCGACGAGCTAGGTGGCCATATAGCCTAAGTTGGCGACCCTGGATTATGCAATAAGGTCCCATACCAGTCTCACGGTGTAACCGCTGGTTGGACACGTAGTCCTGCCAACTGTACCCCATGATCCAGGAAAGGGACTTGTTACAAAAGGTATCAAGGTGAGACTCCTGGACAGCGTCCAGGTTTCACTTCCATAGAGCAAAACTGGCAGTATCAAGGCCTTGAAGACACGCAGCTTGGTCCTTCTGCATAGGTACCAACATCTCTTGTTGATTGAGTTCATGGCCAGACCAGTCCGTCTACTGACTTCTTGGTCTGACAGCCCAGAGATATAGACTACGCTACCAAGGTATGTAAAACTCTCTGTAACTTCAACGTCCTTGCTGCAAGCATGGATCAATTGAACAGGTTCCCCAAACAGGCCCCAAAGTCCTGAATCTTGGTTTTGGTCCAGGAGACCTCTAGGCCTGCATCAAGAGCCGCCACCAGTGATTCCAAGGGACTCAGATAGGATAGCAACATCGTCGGCAAAGTCAAGAACTGAGCCTTGATATTGCCTAGTGTTGCTCCACACTGGCTTTGGCTAGTAGCTCTGCCCATTATCCAGTCCATACAGGTGTTGAAAACTGTTGGTGCAAGGACACCGCCTTGCCTCACCCCTGAATTAACAGGGAAGAAGTTTGATAGACCCCCACCACATTTTACAGCACTTTCAGTACCAGTATAAAGGCTTGCTATTAGGCCAATAATTTGTGTTGGAATTCCCCTGAGTCTCAGGATCTCCCATAGCGATTCCCGATGCACCGAGTTAAATGCCTTCTTGAGGTCGATGTAGGTTGCAAAGCAACCCACGACCAAACTCATGATGGCATTCCATAATTACTCGAAGCACTAGTATACGGTCTATTGTGGACTTGCCAAGAGTAAATCCAGACTGCTCCAGTCTCTGATGCCTCAGCAGGTAGTTGCAGATCTGTTTCAGAAGAAAGTGGGCGAGAACCTTGCCTGATATGCTGAGCAGTGTAATGCCACGGTAGTTGCTACAATCTCAATGATCCCCTTTTGCCCTTCCAGAGAGGGATCACCACGCCCTCAGCAGGTCAGGGGGAATGGTACCAGACTGCCAGATTGCAGTCAGGACTGTATGCAGGCCCCGAGCCATAGGTTCACCCTCAACCTATAGCATTTCAAACAGGGATACCACATATGCCTGCAGCTTTCCGACTCTTCAGCTTGGAAATCGCCATCCTAACCTCACTGATGGGTGGGTCCAGCACAGGCATTGAGACATCGCTTGCATCCAAGCTAACTGTTGGAGGGCCTACCTGGTACAACTGTTCAAAATACTCTGCCCAACGTTCACGAACCCCAACAGATGAGGATCTTCCACGCTGATTGGATGCAGTCATTGTGAGGAGGGCTAGAGTCAGTTTTCAGGGC
>NC_051402.1:21394541-21406719 GCF_015228065.2 Penaeus monodon
TAAATACAATGTGACATTTTATTTTACTACTAGAAATTGTAATAAATCGAGTAAATCATACAAGTATATTTATCTATTGATTCTTGCATTTCTGGGAGCACTCAGCACTCATTAGCTAAGTGCGTGACATCAATAGCTCCGCCCTTTTATTTTACGCCTCACATTTTGCATGGTATTTTTTGTTTCCTCGATACATTTTAACAATACCATCTACAAAAGCGAGAAATTTGTGTCTTTCCACAGCTTTCCATACGGCCGTAAAACTTCAAAACATTGGCTTGATGCATGCAAAAAATCTGTCACACTTGAAACAACTGAAACCTTGGCATCTGTTCCATGTATTTTTCAGAGGAGTGTTAATTACCAAGTGTCTTATGATGGCATGAAACTTTATTTGAAATTATGTTCCTGTCTGACAACCGTCACTAATCTTTAAACTACTACTCACACACACACATACACGCACACATATAGATATTATCATCATCATCATCAAGGGGCTAACGCCGACGGGGGCGCATGGCCGCATCTACCCTTCGCTTCCAGCCACGAGGATCCCTCGAGGCGAGTCTCCAGGCAGGCCCACGGCCCATCTCTAATTCCTCGCGACAGGTCTCATCGAGCTGCCCAAACCATGATCTCCTGGGTCGCCCCACAGGTCACCTCCACCCAGGGTTGTCTCGCAGAGAGACAACCTGATGACCAGGGTCGTCCACAGAGCGACGAGCTAGGTGGCCATATAGCCTAAGTTGGCGACCCTGGATTATGCAAGTAACAGGTCCCATACCAGTCTCACGGTGTAACCGCTGGTTGGACACGTAGTCCTGCCAACTGTACCCCATGATCCAGGAAAGGGACTTGTTACAAAAGGTATCAAGGTGAGACTCCTGGACAGCGTCCAGGTTTCACTTCCATAGAGCAAAACTGGCAGTATCAAGGCCTTGAAGACACGCAGCTTGGTCCTTCTGCATAGGTACCAACATCTCTTGTTGATTGAGTTCATGGCCAGACCAGTCCGTCTACTGACTTCTTGGTCTGACAGCCCAGAGATATAGACTACGCTACCAAGGTATGTAAAACTCTCTGTAACTTCAACGTCCTTGCTGCAAGCATGGATCAATTGAACAGGTTCCCCAAACAGGCCCCCAAAGTCCTGAATCTTGGTTTTGGTCCAGGAGACCTCTAGGCCTGCATCAAGAGCCGCCACCAGTGATTCCAAGGACTCAGATAGGATAGCAACATCGTCGGCAAAGTCAAGAACTGAGCCCTTGATATTGCCTAGTGTTGCTCCACACTGGCTTTGGCTAGTAGCTCTGCCCATTATCCAGTCCATACAGGTGTTGAAAACTGTTGGTGCAAGGACACCGCCTTGCCTCACCCCTGAATTAACAGGGAAGAAGTTTGATAGACCCCCACCACATTTTACAGCACTTTCAGTACCAGTATAAAGGCTTGCTATTAGGCCAATAATTTGTGTTGGAATTCCCCTGAGTCTCAGGATCTCCCATAGCGATTCCCGATGCACCGAGTTAAATGCCTTCTTGAGGTCGATGTAGGTTGCAAGCAACCCACGACCAAACTCATGATGGCATTCCATAATTACTCGAAGCACTAGTATACGGTCTATTGTGGACTTGCCAAGAGTAAATCCAGACTGCTCCAGTCTCTGATGCCTCAGCAGGTAGTTGCAGATCTGTTTCAGAAGAAAGTGGGCGAGAACCTTGCCTGATATGCTGAGCAGTGTAATGCCACGGTAGTTGCTACAATCTCAATGATCCCCTTTGCCCTTCCAGAGAGGGATCACCACGCCCCTCAGCAGGTCAGGGGGAATGGTACCAGACTGCCAGATTGCAGTCAGGACTGTATGCAGGCCCCGAGCCATAGGTTCACCCTCAACCTATAGCATTTCAAACAGGGATACCACATATGCCTGCAGCTTTCCGACTCTTCAGCTTGGAAATCGCCATCCTAACCTCACTGATGGGTGGGTCCAGCACAGGCACTGAGACATCGCTTGCATCCAAGCTAACTGTTGGAGGGCCTACCTGGTACAACTGTTCAAAATACTCAGCCCAACGTTCACAAACCCCAACATGATCTGAGTTGATCTGTCCATCCGCTGATTGGATTGCAGTCATCTGTGAGGAGGGCTTAGAGTTCAGTTTTCTCAGGGCTTGGTAGGCAGGGCGAAGGTCATTTACCAAGATTGATTGATTATTTAAAATTATCTGCCGCATCAACAGCTAAGGTCATTAGCGGCGAATACCTTGTTAACTAGAAATATTAAAATGTTTAAAACTTTAAAAATCTATCAATAAATATCTTACAAATAACAATAAATAGATTAAAAATCAAAGCATAAATATTATGCTCTAAGTGCATAAAATTATTGCATAAACATTATGCATAATCAAATTTTATTGAAAATATTAGTCTCCCTAAGGAAATTAATAAGACCCTCTATGTCACAATCCTCCCCCAATACATTTTTCAGTGTATATGGGGGAGACAAGTACATACGTCTTTGGTCTGAGAATGTTGCACATCTTTCCACTACATGTGCGATCGTTAATGGCTCTTGGCATCCTTCACAAAGTGCTTCATTTTTAGCCATCATTGGCCCATGAGTCAGTCTTGTGTGCCCGATTCTTAATCTTGTTAATACAACTTCCACTTTTCGGTTGGGATGGATGCTAGTCGCCCAACTGCCAAGGTCATCTCTAATGTCTCGCAGTTTGTTTCTGGAGGTATGCCTCTATTGTTCCCTCCATTTATCACGAAGACAACTTCTGATGCTGGGTTTCAGGTTGGTGTGTGGGAGAGGAAAACGAGCATCACAAGGCTGAGCGGCAGCTGCATTGGCCTTCTGATCAGCTCGCTCATTCCCACTGATACCAACATGCGTTGGCACCCAACATAGTTATCTTTTTACGTGTTGACATCAGTGCAAGCCAATCTTGAACCTCCCTCACTACTGGATGTGATGAGTTAAAGCTCTTGATTGCTTGCAAGGCACTACGAGAGTCACAATATATCACAACAGAATGGTTCAAAAGATCTCTAGTCATCTTAACTGCTGTAAGGATGGCATGTAACTCTGCAGTGAAGATCGAGGCCGCTAGAGAAAGACTGCCAGATGCAGTCTTCCTTCTGCTCACTGCTGCAAAACCCACGCCATTTTCGAACCATCTGTATAAATTGCATCTGATCCCCGGTATTTAGAAATGTGCTGAAGAAATTTCTCTCGGACTTCTGCTTCGGATCTCTCCCCTTTCCCAATTCCGACTAAATCCAGCTCGACTTGATTAGTCCAAGGCGGAAATTGGGGAATTCCAACAGCCAGAACCTTAGAGAGATTTAAATTAAGATCTTCCACAAGATTCCTCATTCTCCTACCATAGGATCGGCTATCTTCAAGGGGATTGAAAACCAATCTGGATGTAGGAGATCCTGGAATCCTTTGTAGTCTCGTGTAGTAAATCAGGTTCATGTATTCTCGGTGTAATGAAAGAGGTGGTTCTCCACTCTCAGCATACAGGGACTCCACAGGTGAAGACCTGAAAGCCCCAGTACAGATTCTGAGAGCTTCATTATGAACTGAGTCCAACATCCGGAGAACAGTGGGAGTTGCAGATGAATAAGCTTCACATCCATAATCAAGCTTACTACGAATAAGCGCTCGGTAAAGCCGTAGAAGCATTGTTCGGTCTGCACCCCAAGATAGATGTGAAAGAACCCGCAAAATACTAAGTGCTTTTGTAGCCTTTACTTTCAACTGTTTGATGTGAGGCACCCATGTAAGCCTTGAGTCAAAAATTAGACCCAAGTACTTCACCTCTTGGACAAATTGCAGTGGGTTTGCTCCTAAATAGAGGGAAGGATGGAATTTTCCTCGTTTGTGGAAATGTATAGCCATGGTCTTGCTTGGGGAAAATTTGAACCCATGATATGTTGTCCACTGTACAACCTGATTTATTGCAGCCTGCATGTGTCCTTGCACATCCTGTAAGCTTCCTCCTGAGCAGTACAGTGTAAAGTCATCCACATACAGATTACATGAGACAGAACTTGGAACAACCTTTACAATGTCATTTATAGCAATGGCAAACAGGGTCACACATAAGACACTCCCTTGTGGGACCCCTTCCAGCTGATCTTCCAGGTTAGAGAAACTGTTTCCCACCCGAACTCTAAATTTCCTGTTAGCAAGGAAGCTTTGTATGAAGGTAGGTAATGCTCCTCTTAAACCAATGTCATACAACTTCTTGAGTATGCCATGCTTCCAAGTAGTATCATAAGCCTTTTCAAGGTCAAAGAAGACTGCTAACATGTGACGTCGCTGTGCGAAGGAATTCTGTATAGCAGTTTCCATCCTTACAAGTGCATCTGCGGTCGATCTCAATCTTCTAAACCCATATTGATATGGAGTCGGCACGTTTTCCTTTTCTAGCAGCCATGTCAACCTGAAGTTTACCATTTTCTCCATCAGCTTGCAGATGCAGCTGATGAGGGAAATTGGTCTGTAATTTCCTGGTGTGGAAGCATCCTTGCCAGGTTTAGGGACAGGAATGATTATAGACTCTTTCCATGTGGATGGCACTGTGCCCTCCCTATATATCCTATTGAATAGGTCCAACAAGAACTTCTGGGATCTCTCTGGTAAGTGAGATATCATTTGGTATGGAATATCGTCACTTCCTGGGGCAGTCATTGGGCAGAGCTGCAAAGCAGAGTCCATCTCCTTGCTCAAAAATGGCAAGTTGTATGGAAGTTCTGCTGCAGTCCTACTGAAGAACGACACTGGGTGTCGTTCCTGTTGAGCCCTAAGAGTGGAGAATTGGGCAGTGTAAGATGCTCCAGAGGAGATCTCTGCCATGGATTTAGCTAGCTCATTAGCAACACCTTTTTTATCTGTGATGATTATGCCATCAATCTTCAAAGCAGGTGGTGACAGTGATGTGCTCTTTCCAGCGATCTTACGCACCTTGTCCCATACCCATGCTAAGGGGGTCCCAGAGTTAATCAAGGAGACATATTGTCTCCATGACGTCCGTCTGGCCTCCTTTAGCACTCGCCTGGCCTTGGCTCGGATCTTTTTGTAATGGATCAAGGTTACATCACTGGGGCGTCGTTTCAACTGCCTTAATGCAGCTTTCCTTGCTCTGGCAGCTTGTTGGCATTCATCAGACCACCATGGTACCGGAGGTCTACGGTAATGCCCGCTACTTTTGGGAATGGATGCTTCTGCTGCAAGGTGAATTCGTGATGTGAAGTGATTAACAGCATCTTGAACACACTGGAAATCATTCACAGATCCATGCAATACTGCAGTTGATCTAAAAAGATTCCAGTCCGCATGTTCAAGTCGCCATCTCTGCACTCCATTGGCTGGAATACCATTCACCTCCTCCAAAAGTATTGGAAAATGGTCGCTTCCATGTAAGTCTTCCATAACCTGCCAACTGAAATTCATCTGTGAATCAGGTGAGACAATTAACAGGTCTATATTGGAGAATGTCCCAGTTTGAATTTGGAAATGTGTGGGAGTGTCACTGTTCAATAAAACTGCATCTACTCTTAGGAGCAAGGACTCCAAGGCCCTTCCTCGAGGGTTGCACAAAGTGTCTCACCAGAGGTGATGCCGACCATTGAAATCTCCCAAGAGTAGAAATGGATGTGGCAACTGCCCAAGTAGATCTTCCAATTAATTTATGTTGAGATTATGTGGAGGAAGGTAAATAGATGCAACAGTGTAAGGTCGTGTCAAGCCTATTCTCACAGCCTTCACCTGCAGTGTTGTCTGCAGGTGGATGGCCTGGAAAGGAATATCCTGACGTACCATTACTGCTACTCCTCCATGAGGTCCATTGTCAAAAGTCCCATAATGGGCTTGAATTTGGAATCCTCTCAGGGAAATGGGATGATTTTCCCTGGTCATAATCTCTTGTAGGTATACACAAACTGGGTTACATGAAGCTATCAGATGTTGCAGTTCTTCCCATTTTGCTTGAATACCCCTGACAGTTCCATTGGATTAGGGTATCCAGTTCTTTAAACTATTTTTTCATAAGGTGTTTGGCAGGACCTGTGGTCAAGGTTTGCCCTACACCTTTAGGCCGTCCCTTTCCAGGATCTTGGGAGAGTCTTTTGAGGTGTTGTTTACCCGTGGAACTAGTTTCCACAGGCTTCCTTTAGACAGGCTCAGGATTTCTTTGCCTGGGCAAAGAACGGACCTGAGCCTTTGCTTCAGGGGCATTCTGCCTAGCAGCAGAGGCCCCTGTGGATGTGGTAGCAGCTGGAGCTGTCACCGTTGAGACCCCTGGAGCCCTTCCTTACGGCTCCAAAGACCCCACCTTGAAATGAGTCTTTTGAACAGACTCAGGATTCCTTTGCCTGGGCAAAGGATAAACCCGAGCCTTTGCTTCAAGGGCATTCTGCCTAGCAGCGGAGGCCCCTGTGGATATGGTGGCAGATGGGGCTGTCACCATTGAGGCCTCTGGAGCCTCACCTGATGGCTCCAAAGACCTTACTTTGGGAGGAGGAGTCTCTTCAATAGACCCCTCACTTCTACTTCATTTCTGGTGGAATTCACCAGAGGCAGTTTCAGCAATTGGGGACTGAGGTTTAGAAGAAGTGGCAGAGTGTGTGGTGTAAGAAGCATTGGAGGGCAAGGGTTGGTGGGAAGGAGGATGAGCCAGAACCGAAGCAAAGGATTTACCTGGCTGTGCAAACAGCACACGGACACGTCGCTTTGCCTCTGGAAAACTAACTTTCTCCTTGCTCCTTATTATCAATACTTCTTTCTCAAATTTGTACCTTTTACACTGCTTTGAAGAAGCTTCATAAGCTTCTTTGCAGTGGTAACAGCATATTGGGCCTGGACAGTTGTCATCTCTTTGATGACCTGTCGTACCACACTTTCCACATATTCTTAGTTGTCCATTTTCCTTAAAATGGCAAGAGTTGGCTCCATGCCCATAACCTTGGCAGTTGAAGCACCGCATAGGGTTGGGCACATATGTCTTTACCTTGAGGTGGTACCATGCCAACTTAACTGATTCTGGAAGGACCAACGTATTAAAAGTTAGAAGGAGAGCTGGTGTAGACTGTTCAAAACCGTCAACTTTCTTTTTAAAACGTTTTACTGCCACTACATTAAAATTCTCTCGTTCCTCTAACAGTTTCTCCTCAGAATACCTCATCAGGTCTTGGGAAAAGACAATTCCCTTACACGGATTGAGGGTTTTGTGAGGAGAACATGAAACTTTAGCCCCAGGAATGTCGCATATCGCACGCAGACGGTCACTCTCGTCTGGTGACGAAACCTCAACTATTAGGCTACCATCTCGCTGTGGGGTGATGCGAGGATCACGCTGACATACTTCGACAATTTTTTGATGTACTTCGAAAATATCAAGATCCATGATTGATACACCTTCAATGGTCTTCACTACTTGGTACTTACTATATGAAATGTTTTCATATTTACCAGGTAAGATTTCCTTAGTGGATTGAGGAGGACTTTTCCCCTTCTCACCTGGTTTGGGAGCCCAGGAACCATTACGATTCCCATTCTTGCCCTTTGGAAGCTGGAAAGGTTCCAAAGTGACAATACGTGATGTTCCAGAGGGAATGGTCGGGGGATTGCGTAGGTCGTCAGGGAGAGAGCTAGATCTTTGTAAATTTGTAGTACTCATACAAATTGGAATTCTTCATTTCTCACCCCCCACTTACCATGGAGTCCAACGAGGGGAAGCTATAGTTGGGGCTCAAAATCTCCTAACAGCCACAGGGGTAATGAGGAAATATATGCAGCCACTATTGCAGCACTGATGGCAGTCGCGGGACCTATGCGCTACCGACTAAATAGTACCTGCTTGACCCTAGCCATATTTGACCAGCCGATTGACTTGACCGGGCCTTGATCAAGCCACCCATCTAACCAGAATAAAAGACCAAAGAGGTGTTTGCTAGCTGCAGGCGCAGTGTGCAGCATCGCTCAACCTCCAGGACTCCTGTCTCCTGGTAATATGGATGCCACGCACGACAAAGACACGTGGGAGAGATCTCCCTGGTCCAAGATGGAATGAACCAGGGGTGGGTGCACCATCCCCTCTCATAGGCCTTGGTGCACCAGGAAGCCATTTTGTCTCATCCCTCACTGGTGACCCCTCCAGTATGGGTAGCCCTCTGGTCCGGCTCACCAGATCATTGGGACCTCAAGCCCCCCACCGCGGCAAGGCGGCTTCCATTAAGGGGGGGGGGGCATTTACCAAGAAATGGCCTTGAACCTACTCAGCAAGATTCCTGATGAACTGTTCCTTGTCCCTTCTCAGCAGTGTCCGAGCCTACACACCATGGAACGATGCAAGACTTGATTCCATTCAGCCGAGCCTTGCAACACGCTTCATTGGCCTCTAATGTCTCAGGGAGATGGAATTCTGCCTTGCCCTTGGGCGTATGCCAATGGACTCCTGAGCTGCTTCAAGTGTTATGCACTTGAAGAGCTCCCAGTAACTGGGTCCGTCAGGTTGTCGAGTTTTGTGAATTGGTCAGAGACTGCCATGGTGAACCCACGGGCTGTCCAGGTGAAACACCTTAGGGTGGCCACTGGAGGGACGGGAAGTTTTGAACTGGACCCGCAGGGTAGCCACAACCAGCCCATGGTCAGTGCCAAAGAGCTCGGTACTCCAGTAAACCCTGCATTTCTGAAGGATCCTGGTTTGAAATCTGAAAGTGGTGTGGGTTTTGCAGCAGTGAGCAGAAGGAAGACTGCATCTGGCAGTCTTTCTCTATCAGCCTCGATCTTCACTGCAGAGTTACATGCCAGCCTTGCAGCAGTTAAGTTGACTAGATATCTTATGAACCATTCTATTGTAATATATGGTGACTCTTGTATTGCTTTGCAAGCAATCAAGAGCTTAAACTCATCACATCTAGTAGTGAGGGAGGTTCAAGATTGGCTTGCAATGTAAAAAGATAACACTATGTTGTGTGCCAGCATATGTTGGTATAAGTGGGAATGAGCGAACTGATCAGAAGGCCAAGGCAGCTGCCTCTCATCCCTGTGATGCTCGTTTTCCTCTCCCACACACCGACCTGAAACCCAGCATTAGTTGTCGTCGCAATAAATGGAAGGGATAATGGAGTCATACCTCTAGAAACAAACTGCGAGAGATTAGAGATGACCTTGGCAGTTTGGTGACCAGCATCCATCCCAACCAAAAAATAGAAGTTGTATTAACAAGACTAAGAATCAGGCACACAAGACTGACTTACGTGCCAATGATGGCTAAAAGTGAAGCACTTTGTGAGGGATGTCAAGAGCCATGAACGGTCGCACATGTAGTGGAAAGATGTGCAACATTCTCAAACCAAAGATGTATATACTCGTCTCAACCATATACACTGAAAAATATATTGGGGAAGGATTGTGACATAGAGGGTCTTATTAATTTCCTTAGGGCGAATAATATTTTCAATGAAATTTAATTATGCATAATATTTATTCAATAATCGTATGCTTTGATTTTTAATATATTTATTGATAAATTTTTAAAGTTTTAAATATTTTAATATTTCTATCTAACAAGGTATTCGCCGCTAATGACCTTAGCTGTTGACGCGGCAGATAATTTTAAATAAATAATCTTCAAAATCATATGATGACCTTACAAGCTGCTGTGTGTCTTGACTTGTTGATATACTTCAATCAGTAAATCAAACGAATGTCCGTAATCATTGGAATTACCCAGTTGTCTGATTTGGACACGGAACTCACTCGCGGTGGGTACGATGGGATCCAAAATCTTATTTCATATGAATGTGTAATAAGCAAAACATATTTTGACTCAATCTGAGAAATACATTAACATTTTCCATGGCCGTGCGAAACGAAAAGTGGTGTCTACAAACAATGTAAGTTGCAGAGTAGTCAGGTACTTTTTCTATTTCATATGAAGTTTTCACGTTAACATCTTCGAGGTAGACTGAGAACCACCACTTGTGATTAGTTATTAGAGGCCAAGCCTCATTTTCTTTCCTCCTATTTAAATAAATTTCGAGTGAAGCTAATGCAGTGGGCCCAGTCTGTCTTGGGCTCAGACGTATTGGTGTATTTGAAGCAACGCATTAAGCAAAGTGCATAGCAAGCGGGGGTTTCTGAACATTTTGCAAATGCATGGTTAGTATCATCTATCTCTCCAGCTGTGTGCAAACGAGTTTGGGATAAAGTAATTAATTTACAAAGCTTGATGAAATCCTTACGAATGAAATGTTAGATAAAGGTGGAAATGTTCAGGTGGCTGCTAATGTGGTTCGTAAATCAGGGAAAAACAAGGTAAATAATCAGAAAAACGAAGACAGGAAATAGATGTGCCTCGCCCATGCACGTGTATCACTACACAGAGCAATCTCCCCTCACCCACCCTCACGTGCATATCCAGAGCTTCGTTCTCTGAATACACAGTACTTTTTGGTGCTTTCTCTCCCGGTAGCTGACCATAATAAATGGTTGCCACACATAGCTAACTGTGCACCGAAAACTGGGTAGTGTTGTAGATATTTGAGAATGCATTGTCCGTCTGGGTGCTCTGCTAGGCCGCTCTGTCCATACTGTAGCAAGCAGGGTCATGCTTTTAATGAGTGCACTTAGTTCCCAGATCAGGTGGTAATCACCCTTAAATTCATCGCAAAAATCAAAGGGAAGGAGCTTACAATAGGCGGGTGATTAATTATTTAAAGGAAAAGATAAAAAGTTTCAAACCAGGAAAAGAAGTTGGTCTTCGGTATGGTTGCATCGTCTTCTCGATATCGTGTTGCTAGTGCTCGTATACCGAGTACAAGATCGGGGTCCCCTCTCTTACTTGTTAAGTTTAATGGGAAGGTTGCATACTTTTTATTGACATAGGAAGTTGTGTCAGTCTCGTGAGTGAACGCATGTTAGAGGACTTTCTGTCTGAGGTATTGCCAGCTAATTTTTGTGTTAGAGGCGTGGCAGAATCTCAGCTAGGTGTAGTTGGAACTACATATGTGACACTGAGGCTTGGAAATATAATTTTTCTTCATCAGCTCTTCGGAGTGAAAGACTATCATAGTTTCCCCGGCCACTTGCTCTCTGGCCTTGATTTTCTATATCATGTGATGTGATTTTGCGACCGCAGCATAATGAGGTGGAAATTCAGAGTCAGGTTTATAAGAACCCCCAAACCATTTTCATGCGTGACGATGCTGCAGACTTCCCCCTTCATTTAGCTTACATTTGTAAACTGTTATCATTAGTGCTTTGCAGATTCTCGGCTCTACCTTGTCTCTCTTTTGGCTCTACCTCGGCTCTCTTGGAACTGTTGAATAAAGACGAAGTATATGTTGCCCAGTGCACCGACAATATTTACGGCCGGATCGTATGAGCCTTAACCAAAGGCATAGCAGTTCTGAAATTTAGAGGGTTGGCGGTTAAGGAGTTTTATCTTGTTGATACAGGACTATTAATTCGGAGATCCCAACCAAATTCAAGGTCGTAGAAGCATCGTCCGACAAGTCCTAATGGTGCCGAAAAGTTTAGTGCCGCGTAGGTTTAAGTATGCTCACGAATCCCGTGAATTGTGGCATTCAAAAGGCAGAGCAGTTGAGCCATAACTGATTTTATTTTCTGCAGTTAGTAATGAGGGTAGAGAACACGTCAGGTCATACAAGACATGCCCCTTGTACAAAGGTCACTCAAGCGATAAACCACAAAAGTTTGACATTCCGGCTTTTCCTTGGCAGAAAGTCTCATTTGACTTTTTGTCTGGTATCACCAGTTTGTTGGCAACAAACAAATCCTGATTTTCGTGGACAATATTTGTACTGCGAGTTGGTAGCTGTTCCATCAAAAGCTGTTTCTGATCTCATGAAAGCATTTCATGATGTAATTTATTGCATCCACGTCTCTCCACAATATTTAAGCTTGGGTAACGGTACTGAGTTTGTAAATCAAGTTTTAGCCTGTCTCGCACAGCAGCTGAATGTGATGCAGGTGAATTTTTGACATTCTGTCCACAGGCTAATGGCGTTACGGAATGTTTAAATAGATCTATCCTCACAATGCTGCATCATTTGCTGGACGACAGCAAGGACGATTGTGATGCTCTTCTCCCCATCATCCAGTCGGCCATCAACTCTACCTTTCACTCTTTCT
>NC_051402.1:21406819-21431819 GCF_015228065.2 Penaeus monodon
AAAAACCGCCAGGGGTCCCTTTGACCTTGGGTCGCCGGAAACCCCCATGGGGGAATGGGAAGTTACCTTCCTCCCCCAAACGAACCTGTCTGCCCCCATTTTTCATTTGTTCCCATTTTTTCAATTACATGGATAGGGGTTCCCCCTTCCACTGTGAGTCCAGTTTTTCGACGTAGCCCAAATCCTCACAAACTGAGTCAAAATGTGGGGTCTTGCTGTTCTTTTTACCTCCCGGGGAGCCCTCATCCCCCCTGGATGCCGGAGAGGGGGGAGAAGAGATCGCGAAAAGGGCGTCGCCGTGCTAAAAGGGATGAAAGGCTGACTTTGTGCCAGTCCTGAATGGCCCAAAAAAAGGGGGGGAGGGGGACTTCTGGACTCTTTATGGTGAGGCTTGGGAAGCGAGTAATGAAGGGGTCAACACCTCTATAATACGGAAAAATTCCCGCGTTTCGACTTCGGGAAACGTGGAAACTAACATACTGACTCATTTCCGTATGTGACTCTTGCTACGTGTTGAGTAGAGGGCTTTGAAAGTGAATCACATCCTCTTTGGGGTGGTTTTTTTGTCCACGGGTGCGTGTGTGTGTGTTTTTGAAAGTAAAGATGGGTCTTTGGTCCCTTCCCCTCTCTTCAGGGGTTTCACTTCCTCTTCATAACGTTACAATCGCGTACACACCCTGCACACAGCATCCACACACCCACACCCCCCCCCCCCAAACCCCCCCACCCACACCCACACAACCCCCAAACAACACACCACAACACACACACCCCACACAAAACACAACAACAACCCCACAACACACAAACACAAAAACCCCCCCCCCCTTTCTCTTTCTCCCTTTGCTTCCCTGCCTGCTATCTGTCTATCTATCTATCTATCTCTCCTTGTTTCCCTTCCCCCCCTCCCAGCGCAAAATTTTTTTTCGTTTTTATTATTTTTTTTTTTTTTATTCCCCTTTCTCTGCACATAACCCCCACTTTCCCCCATCCTTTTTAAAGACTTCAAACTCCAGGTAAAAATTTAAGTGTAATTTTACTCTTTACTGACCTCATGACAAACTAGGGGTTTCTTTTAAAAAAAAAATAGTAGAAAACATTTGAAACTACCCTAACCCCAAACGATATCCCTGGGTCCCCCCCCCCACACCCTTTCCCCGTAACTCCAGCCCCACCCACTTTAAACCCCCCATCCTCCCCCCTACCCTTTCCCCTCCCTCCTGGAACAATGTGAATCCCCCTTTTCAAAAATCCCTTCCCCCTCCTGAACAACACCACCTTCCCCCTCATTCCTTTTCTCTCCCCTAGCTCCTTCCCCCTTTAAATTCTCCCCTTTTCACTCAGCTAAAAATATAGCTCTACTGAAAATTCGTGGTTTCTGTTTTTGTAGACCTGACCCTTCGTCATATCTTTTGTTAAACCCTCCTTATCTGCCCCCAAAAGACTTTTTTTTACAAATTTCCCTTTCCAAAACCCCCCCTACCATTTGTCTCTTCACACTCCCCATATTCTCGTCATTTTATCCATCGAAAACCCTTATGTCATACTCCTTCAAAAAATGTCCCCTGCATAATTATTTGCATCTTTCTTCGCCCTTGGTCACAGTTTTTTTCAGTTCTTTTCCCTTCCCCCCCCATTAAAATTTTTTTGCCTTTGAAAATCTAATTTCCCAAATCCGCCACCTTTCTCCAGTTGGTATTTTTAACTGCTGCCCCACTCTTTGGGGTGACTATAACCAACTCCCTGGCGTTACCGGGAACGCTTCCTCTTCCCTTATTATTCTTAATTCAATCCCCCAACACATTTAAATATGCTGCTTTTTTATGCAGTGATCTCTCTCCATGCTCTTTTTTTGATTTCCTTGGTCAGTTCTTGACCCTTTTCCCTATATGACCACTTTCCCGTTCTCCCTTCTCCTACTTCATTGTCCACTTTCCCATCTCCCCATGCTGGTCTTTTTAGAGCTTACGCCCTCCTTCACTTCCTCTCTGCATTCCAACCCCCACCCCCCTTTTTATCCTTTCAGTTATATCAAAATTTCCAAATTTAGTCCTAAAAGGGTACCATACACCCATTCCCGAACCAGACCCTTTTTCTCTAAAAGTGTTTCCATGGTAGAATTCTGATTTCCTAAACACTTTGCTTAAAAATGCAGTGGGAACCTACCACTACAAAAGAGCACTCCTATCAACTATCTTACTCCTTGAAAAAAAAAACCACCGTCTTATACAAACTGGAACAGTAAAAAAAAAGGGGGCATTATGTTTCCTCAAAACCCTCTCATCTTCTCGCTGTTTTTCACCAGATCCCTAGATTTCAGACAAAATCCTCCGTCCCCATATTCGAGATACTCTCATCTCTGATCCCTCCAAGTGCTAAGAACTAGGTAACTATTTCAAGGGGCATAGTGGTTCTCACCTTTCTCCCCACTTTTTCATAAACCATTAGGGAATGCCCCCCATCTTCACCCCATCCCCTGCTGAGTCCCGTAATGCTCCTTTTTTTCCCCGAAATCAAACTGCCTTACTGTTGAGGCCCAGCGTATCCTACTTTTTTGCCCATTTCCATCTTCCCCCCTATCCTTCCTATTAAAATCGGAAGTTAGGAATTTTCCTTCTCTTGGCGGAAAACTCTTACCTCCCTTTTGAAACTCAATAAATCAGGTACCTCCCTTAAGATTACTGCCCACCTCAACTATGATTATGCAAAAATCTAGACAAAAGGGTTAAATTCTGCTTAATGTGTATTTTTTAATCTCCCAAACTTTTCTCTCCTTTCCCCGTTTGGTTGGTGACTGAAGTAAGCTGACCCTTGCTCATTTGAACAATTTAACTGCATTTGCACGCCATATTCCGTTTTTTCTTTTCCCCAAAAATGATAATACACATGGTTGGTACCATATCCTCCTAAAAATTTTCCTCCATAGGCTACGGAAATGCTGTCTTTATAAGTCTTTCCTTTTAAATGCACTTCCAGGTCATCATCACATTTACTCAGTTTAGGTATCCCACAAGGGGAGTTCTCAGTACCACTTTATTCCCCTTTGCCATTTAACAGTTTTGTTTTACCACTAGTGTTGATGATTTAACCTCTTCGCCTCTGGCACATTCCATACCAATCTCCACCAGTTCCTTCAGTCTGCATATCAGCAGTATCTTCCTGGGCCATGGCTTCTTCTTTTCTACCTCCAAAAGCTTTCCTCATCCTTTTCTCTCTCACATGTTGTAGGTCCCCAACCTCCACTCTCCTTCTATGGCACTCCCACTCCAAACCGTTTCCTCTGGCAATTCCTTGCGTTATTTTTGACTCCAAATTTTTTCCTGCCGAGACCAATATCTTTTACATTAAAGTAAAAACTTCGCCACCGCTCCGAAATCCTACAAACTCTGTTCCCATGTATCCTGGGGCTCAGATCCAAAGCTCTACCCCATCTTCATGTTACCTTTGAGCCCACCCCTGTTCATCTCATCTTGGACCAGGGAGAACTCTCCCACGTGTGTTTTGCCGTGCGTGGCATCCCCGTAAATTACCAGGAGACAGGCGTCCTGGAGGTTGAGTGATGCTGCACGCTGCGCCCTGCAGCTAGCAAACACACTCTTTGGTCCCTTTATTTTGGTTAGACGGGCGGCTTGATCAAGGGCCCGGTCAAGTCAATCGTCTGGTCAAAATCTGCTAGGGTCAAGCATGTACTATTCAGTCGGCAGTGCATAGGTCCTCCGCGACCTACCATGAGTACTGTAAACAGTGGCTGCGTATATTTCCTCATTACCCCTGTGCTGTTGGCTATTTGAGCCCACCTATGCGTTCCCCTCGTTGGACTCTCCATGGTGGGTGGGGGGGGTGAGGAAATTGAAGGATTCTAATTTGTTATGAGTACTACATTTTACAAAATCTAGCTCTCACCTCCCTGACGACCTACGAATCCCTCGACCATTCCCGCTGTGAACATCACATGTTTGTCACTCTGGAGCCTTTCCAGCTTCCAAAGGGCAAGAATGGGAATCGGTAAAATGGTTCCACTAAGGACATCTTACCTAGTAAATAGAAGAGGTCTTTTATATAGTAAGTACCTAGTAGTGAAGACCTTTGATGGTGTATCAATCATGATCTTGCTATTTTTGAAGTACTAGGAAAATAGTTGAGGTATGTCAACGTGATCCTCGCAATCACCCCACAGCGAGATGGTAGCCTGATAGTTGAGGTTTCGTCCACCGAGATGAGAGTGACCGTCTGCGTGCGATATGCCATCCTGGGGCTCAAGTTTCTGTTCTCACATACCCTCAAATCAGTGTAAGAGGAATTGTCTTTTCCCGAGCACCTGATGAGGTATTCTGAGGAGAACTGTTAGAAGAACTATAGAATTTTTAATGTAGTGGCAGTAAGACGTTTTAGAAGAAAGTTGACGGTTTGGAACAGTCTACACCAGCGCTCCTTCTAACTTTACATACGTTGGTCCTTCCCGAATCAGTTAAGTTGGCATGGTACCTAACTCAAGGTAAAGCCATATGTGCCCAACCCTATGCGTTTGCTTCCACTGCCAGGGTTTATGGGCAGGAGCCAACTCTTGCCGTTTTTAAGGAAATGGACAACCAAAATATGTGAACAGTGTGGTACGACGGTCTCAAAAAAGGAGATTACAACTGTCCAGGTCCATATGCTGTTTACCACTGCAAAGAGCTCATTAAGCTTCTTCAAAGCAGTGTAAAAGGTACAAATTTGAGAAAGAATATGAAAATAAGGATCAAGGAGAAAGTTAGTTTTCCAGAGGCAAAATCACCGTGCCCGTGTGCTGTGTTGCACAGCCAGGTAAACATCCTTTGCTTCGGTTCTGCCATCCTCCTTCCCACCACCTTGTGCCCTCCAATGCTTCTTACAGCACCACCTGCCACTTTCTTTTAAACTCAGTCCCAATTGCTGAAACTGCCTCTGGTGAATTCCACCAAAAATGGAGTAGGAGTGAGGGTCCTATTGAGAGACTCCTCTCCCAAGTAAGGTCTTTGGGCCATCAGGTTGAGGCCCCCAGAGGCCTCAATGGTGACAGCCCCAGCTGCCACCTATCCACAAGGGGGGGCCTCCGCTGCTTAGGCGAATGCCCCTGAGCCAAGGCTCGGGTTTGCCTTTGCCCAGGCAATCTGAGTCTGTTCAAAAGAACTCTTTCAAGGTGGGGTCCTTTGGAAGCCCGTCAGGAAGGGCTCCATGGGTCCACAACGGTGACAGCGCCCAGCTGTCAACCAAACATCCCGGGGCCCTGCTGCTAAGCAGAATGCCCCTGAATCAAAGGCTTCAGGTCCGTTCTTGCCCAGGCAAAGGAAATTCCTGAGCCTTTCAAAGGACGCCTGTGGAAAACTAGTTCCACGGGTAAACCAACCCCTCAAAAAAGACTCTCCCAAGATCCTCGAAAGGGAAAGCCTAAACGTGTAGGGCAAACCTTGACAATGTGCTGCCAAAACACTTATGAAAAAAAAAATAGTTTTAAAGAACTGGATACCCTAATCCAATGGAACTGTCAGGGAATTCATGCCAAATAGGAAGATAACTGAACATCTGCTAGCTTCCATGTAACCCAGTTTTGTGTATGCCTACAAGAATTATGACCAGGAAAATCAATCGATTTCCCTGAGATGATTCCAATTCAAGCCCATTATGGGACGTTGACAATGACCTCAAGGAGGAGTAGCAGTAATGGTACGTCAGGAATATTCCTTTCCAGGCATCCACCTGCGACACACTGCAGTGAAGGCTGTGAGAATAGGCTTGACACGCCCCTTACACTGTTGCATCTATCGACCTCCTCCACATTATCTCAACATAAATGATTTGGAAATCTACTTGGGCAGTTGCCCACATCCATTTCTACTCTTTGGAGATTCATGGTCCGGCGTCACCTCTGGGGAGACCTTTGTGCACCCTCGAGGAAGGGCCTTGGAGTCCTTGCTTCCTAAAGAGGTAGATGCAGCTTTATTGAACAGTGACACTCCTACACAGTTCCCAATTCAAACCGGCATTCTCCAATATAACCTGTCAATTGTCTCCACACCTGAATTCACAGATGATTACTTGGCTTATAGAAGACTTACATGGAAGCGACCATTTTCCCAATACTTTTGGAGGAGTGAATGGTATTCCAGCCATGGAGTGCCAGAGATGGTGGACTTGAACATGCGTACTGGATCTTTTTAGATCAACTGCCAGTATTGCATGGATCTGTGAATGATTTCCAGGGTGTTCAGTATGCTGTTTAGTCACTTCACATCACGAATTCACCTTGCAGCAGAGCTCCATTCCCAAAGTAAGCGGACATTTACCGTCGACCTCTGGTACCCTGGTGGTCTGATGAATGCCAACAAGCCTGGCAGAGCAAGAAAAGCTGCATTAAGCGCAGTTGAAACGACGCCCCATTGATGTACCTTGATCCATTAAGACCTATCCAAGGCAGGCGAGTGCTAAAGGGGCCAGACGGACTCAGGGAGACAGTATGTCTCCTGATTACTCTGGACCCCCTTAGCATGGGTATGGGCAAGGTTGCGTAAGATCGCTGGAAAGGGCACATCACTGTCACCACCTGCTTTGAAAGATTGATGGCATATCATCACATATAAAAAGATGTTGCTAATGAGCTCACCTACACTCCATGGCAGAGATCTCCTCTGGAGCTCTAACCTGCCCGATTCCTCCACTCTTCGGGCTGAACAGAACGACACCCGCATTCGTTCTTCAGTAGGACTGCAGCAGAACTTCCATACAACTTGCCATTTTTGCGCAAGGAGATGGACTTGCCTTTGCAGCTGCCCCCAGGCAGTATATATTCCATACCAAATGATATCTCACTTACCAGAGAGCCCCCCAGAAGTTCTTGTTGGACCTATCATAGGATTATATAGGGGGGTACAGTGCCATCCACATGGAAAGAGTTCTATAGCATTCCTGTCCCTAAACCTGGCCAAGGATGCTTCCACACCATGAAAAATTACAGACCAATTTCTCACCAGCTGCATCTGCAAGCTGATGGAGGAAAATGGTAAAACTTCAGGTTGGACATGGCCTGCTAGAAAAGGAAAACGTGCTGATCCATATCCATATGGTTTAGAAAAATTTGAAGTATCGCCACAGATGCCCTTGTCAGGATGGAACTGCTATACAGGATTCCTTTTGCACAGCACGTCACATGTTAGCATCTTCTTTGACCTTGAAAAATGCTTATGATCTACTTGGACAGCGATGGCATACTCAAGAAGTTGGTATGACATTGGTTTAAGAGGAGCATTACATACCTTCATACAAACTTCCTTGCTAACAGGAAATTTAAAGTTTTGGTTGGAAACAATTTCTCTAACCTGGAAGATCAGCTGGAAGGGGTCCCACAAGGGAGTGTCTTAAGTGTGACCTGTTTGCCAATTGCTATAAATGCCATTGTAAGTTTGTTCCAAGTTCTGTCTCATGTACTCTGTATGTGTGAACTTTTGACACTGTACTGGCTCAGGAGGAAGCTTCAGAATGTGCAAGGACACATGCAGGCTAGCAACTAAATCAGGTTGGTACAGTGGACAACATATCCCTGGGTTCAAATTTTTCCCCAGCAAGATTGATTGATTATTTAATTATCTGCCGCGTGCAAACAGCTAAGGTCATTATCGGCGAATACCTTGTAACATAGGAATATTAAAATGTTTAAAACTTTTAAAAATCTTCAATAATTCTGACAATAATAATAAATCTATTAAAAATCAAGCATAAATATTTGCTCCTTAAGTGCATAAATATATTACATAAACATTATGCATATTAAAATTTATTGACAATATTTAGTCTCCCTAAGGAATTATAAGACCCTCTACTGTCACAATATTCTTCCCCCAATACGTTTTTTCAGTGTATATGGGGAGACAAGTACATCTTCTTTGGTCCTGAGATTTGCACATCTTTTCCAATACATGTGCGATCGTTAATGGCTCCTTGGCATCCTTCCAAAGTGCTTCATTTTAGCCATCTTGCCATGAGTCCGTCTTGTGTGCCCGAATTCTTATCTTGTTAATACAACTTCCACTTTTTCGGTTGGATGGATGCTAGTCGACCCACTGCCAGTCATCTCTAATTTCCGGCCGTTTGTTTCTGGCGGTATGCCTCCCTTGTTCCCATCCATTTTATCACGAAGACAACTTCTGATGCTGGGTTTCAGGTCGGTGTGTGGAGAGGAAAACGAGCCATCACAGGGGGGGCTGAGCGGCAGCTGCCTTTGCCTTCTGATCAGCTCGCGTCATTCCCACTGATACTACCAACATGCGCTGGCAACCAACATAAGAGTTTATCGTTTTTTACGTGTTGACATCATTGCAGCCACATCTTGAACCTCCCTACTAATGGATGTTATGAGTTTTTAAGCCTTGATTGCTTGTAAGGCACTACGAGAGTCACAATTATCACAAAGAAGGGTTCGTAAGATTCTCTAGTCCTCTTAACTGCTGTAAGGATGCATGTAACTCTGCAAGTGGGAAGATCGAGCTGCTAGAGAAGACTGCCAGATGCAATCTTCCTTCTGCTCACTGCTGCAAAAATCCCACGCCATTTTTCCGATTTCGAACCATCCTGTATAAATTGCATGCTGATCCCCGGTATTTAGAAATGTGCTGAAGAATTTCTCTCGGACATTCTGTCTTCGGAATCTCTCCCCTTTTCCCATGCCCGTACTAATCCAGCTCAACTTGAAATTAGTCCAAGGGGGAAATTTGGGATTCCAACAGCCAGAACCTTAGTGGAAATCAAATTAAGAATCTTCCACAAGATTCCTCATTCTCTACCATAGATCGGCTATCTTCAAGGGGTTGACAAAACCAATCTGGATGTAGTAATCCTGGATCCTTGTAGTCTCGTGTAGTAAATCGGTTCATTATGTCTCGGTGTAATGAAAGAGGTGGTTCCCACTCTCAGCATCAGGGACTCCACGGTGAAGAACCTGAAAGCCCCAGTACAGATTCTGAAGCTTCATTATGAACCGAGTTCTAACATCCTTTTTTTTTTTTTCACCGTAGAACCAGTGGGAGTTGCAGATGAATAAGCTGTTCACTCCATAATCAAGCTTACTACGAATAAAGCGCTCGGTAAAAGCCGTATAGCGTTTTAGCGGTCTGCACCCAAGATAGATGTTAAAGAACCCGCAAAATCTAAGATGCTGTGTACCTTTCTTTCAACTGTTGATGTGGGCAACCCATGGTAAGCCTTGAGTCAAAAATTAATACCCAAGTACTCACCTCTTTGGACAATGCAGTGGGTTTGCTCCTAAATAGAGGGAAGGATGGAATTTTCCCCTCGTTTTGTGAAATGTCTTAGCCATGTCTTGCTTGGGGGAAATTTGAACCCATGTATGTTGTCCACTGTACAACCTGATTTTATTGCAGCCTGCATGTGTCCTTGCACATCCTGTAGCTTCCTCCTGACAGTACAGTGTAACGTCATCCAACATACAGATTACATGAGACAAACTTGGAACAAGCCTTTTACAATGTCTTTATAGCAATGGCAAACAGGGGTCACACTTAAGACACTCCCTTGTGGGACCCCTTCCAGCTGATCTTCCAGATTAGAGAAACCGTCTCCCACCCGAACTCCAAACCTCCTGCCAGCAAGGAAGCTCTGTATGAAGGTAGGCAACGCTCCCCCCAAGCCAACGTCACACAACTTCTCGAGCATGCCACGCCTCCAAGCAGCATCACAAGCCTTTTCAAGGTCAAAGAAGACCGCCACCACGCGACGTCGCCGCGCGAAGGAACTCTGCATAGCAGCTTCCATCCCCACAAGTGCATCTGTGGTCGATCCCAATCCTCCAAACACACATTGATATGGAGTCCACGCACGCCCCCCCCCCCCCCCCAGCAATCACGCCACCTGAAAGCCCACCACCCTCTCCATCAGCTCGCAGATGCAGCTGGTGAGGGAAACCGGTCTGCAACTTCCCGGTGTGGAAGCATCCTTGCCAGGTTCAGGGACAGGAATGACCACAGACTCCTTCCATGTGGATGGCACTGCACCCTCCCCACATATCCCACCGAATAGGTCCAACAAGAACTCCTGGGATCTCTCCGGCAAGTGAGATATCACCTGGCATGGAACATCGTCACTTCCTGGGGCAGTCTTACGGCAGAGCTGCAAAGCAGAGTCCAATCTCCTTGCTCAAAAATGGCAAGCTGTATGGAAGCTCCGCCGCAGTCCCACTGAAGAACGACACCGGGTGCCGCTCCCGCTCAGCCGCAGAGCGGAGAATCGGCGTGCAAGAACGCTCCAGAGATATTCCCCGCCATGGACCTGCCAGCTCATTAGTCACATCTCCCTCTCCCCTATCTGTGATGATTATGCCATCAATCCCCAAAGCAGGCGGCGACAGCGATGTGCCCCCTCCAGCGACCCCACGCACCCCGTCCCACACCCATGCTAAGGGGGTCCCAGAGTTAATCAAGAAGACATACTGTCTCCATGACGTCCGTGCTGGCCCTCCTTTACACTCGCCTGGGCCTTGCTCGGGTCTTTTGTAATGATCAAGGTTCATCACTGGGGCGTCTTTTTCAACTGCCATTAATGCGCTTTTCTTGCTCTGACAGCTTGTTTGCATTCCAATCAGACCACCATGTTACCGGAGGGCGACGGTAATGCCCGCTACTTTTGGGAATGGATGCTTCTGTTGCACAAGGTGATCGTGATGTGAATTGATTAACAGCATCCTTGACCACACTGGAAACCATCACAGTCCATGCTACTTCAGTTGATCTAAAAGATTCCGGTCCGAAATGTTCAAGTCGCCATTCTGCACTCCATTGGCTGAATACATCCCGCTCCTCAAAAGTATTGGAATGTTCGCTTCATGTAATTCCTTCCATCCTGCAAGTGAAATTCATCTGTGAATCAGGTGAGACATTGACAGGTCTATTTGGAGAATGTCCCAGTTTGAATTTGGAAATGTGGTTGGGTTGCACTGTTCAATAAACTGCATCTACTCTTAGGAGCAAGGACTGCAAGAGCCTTCCTCCTCGGGGGTTTGCACAAAGTGTCTCCCCAGAGGTGATGCGACCACTTGAAATCTCCAAATGAGTAGAAATGGATGTAGGCAACTGCCCCAAGTAGAATCTTCCCATCATTTATGTTTTGAGATTATGTGGAGAAGGTAGATAGATGCAACAGTGTAAAAGGTCGTGTCAGCTATTCTCACAGCCTTCACCTGCAAGTGTTTGTCCTGCAGTTGGATGGCCTGGAAGGGAATATCTTGGACGTTTTAAAAAACCCATTACTGCTACTCCCTCCATGAGGTCCTTGGCAAAGGTCCCATAATGGGCCTTTGAATTTGGAACCTCTCCAGGGAAATCGGATGATTTTCCCTGGTCATAAATCTCTTGTAGGCATACACAAACTGGGTTCATGAAGCTATCATGATGTTGCAGTCTTCCCATTTTGCATGAATTCCCTGACAGTTCCATTGATTAGGGTATCCAGTTCTATTTTTAACTATTTTTTCATAAGGTGTTTTTGGCAGCACCTGTGTCAGGTTTGCCCTAACAACTTTAGGCTTTGTCCTTTCCTGTATCTTGGGAGAGTCTTTTGAGGGGTTGTTTTTTTACCCGTGGGAACTAGTTTCCACCGGCTTTTCCTTTTGACATCTCAGGTTTCTTTGCCTGGCAAGAAAACGGACCTGAGCCTTTGATTCAGGGGCTTTCTTGCCTACAGCAGAGGCCCCTGTGGATGTGGTGGCAGCTGGAGCTGGTACACTGTTGAGACCCCTGAGCCCCTTCCTGACGGCTCACAAGACCCCACCATTGAAATGAGTCTTTTTGAACAGACTCAGGATTCCTTTGCCTGGGCAAAGGGACAAACCCGAGCCTTTGGTTCAGGGGCCATTCTGCATATCAGCAGAGGGCCCCCTGTTGGATATGGTGGCAGCTTGTTTGGGGGCTGTCACCATTGAGGCCTTCTGGAGCCTCACCTGATTGGCTTCCAAAGACCTTACTTTGGGAGGAGGAGTCCTCTTCAATAGACCCCGCACTCCTCTTGTCGTTTCTGTGGAATTCACCAGAGGCAGTTTCAGCAATTGTGGGACTGAGGTTTAAAAAGAAGTGGCAGAATGTGTGGTTGTAGAAGCATTGGAAGGCAAGGGGTTGGGGGTTGTGAAGGAAGGATGGGCCATAACCGAAGCAAAAGGATTTACCATGGCTTGTGCAAACATGCACACGGGCAACGTCCGCCTTTAAACCTCTGGAAACTACTTTCTCCTTGCTCCTTATTATCAATACTTCTTTCTCAATCTGTAACCTTTTTACACTGCTTTTGAAGAAGCTTCATGAGCTTCCTTTGCAAGTGGTAACAGCAATTGGACCTGGACAGTTGTCATCTCCTTGATGACCTGTCGTACCACCTTAACACTATTCTTGGTTGTCCATTTTCCTTAAAACGGCAAGAATTGGCTCCAGGCCCATAACTCTGGCAGTGGACACCGCATCGGGTTTGGTACATATGGCTTTAACTCTTGTGGTGGTACCATGCCACTTAACTGTTCTGGAAGGACCCAACGTATTAAAAGTTAGAAGGAGAGCTGGTGGTAGACTGTTTCCAAACCTCACTTTTCTTCTTAAAACTTTTTAACTGCCACTACATTAAAATTCTCTAGTTCACTCTAACAGTTTTCTCCTCAGATACTCATCAGGTCCTCGAAAAGACAATTCCCTTACACTGATTAGGGTTTTTGTGAGGAGAACATAAACTTTAGCCCCAGGAAATGTCGACATATCGCACGCAGACGGTCACTCTCGTCTGGTACAAACCCTCAACTTATTAGGCTACCATCTCGCTGTGGGGTGAATGCGAGGATCACGTGACATACTTTCAACAATTTTTTTCGATGTACTTCGTAAAATATCACGATCCTGATTGATACACCTTCATGGTCTTCCTACTAGTTACTTACTATACTAATAATGAAAATGTTTTTCATATTTACCAGGTAAGATTGTCCTTAGTGGATTGAGGAGTGACTTTTTCCCCTTCTTACCTGGTTTTGGGGAGCCCGGGAACCATTACGATTCCCATTCTTGCCCTGTTGGAAGCTGGAAGAGGTTCCAAAGTGACAATACTTTATGTCCAGAGGGAATGGGTCGGGGGATGGCGTATGTCCGTCAGGGAGAGAGCTAGATCTTTTGTAAATTTGTTAGTCTCCATACAAATTGGAATTCTTCATTTCCTTCCTCACCCACCCCCCCACCATGAGTCCAACGAGGCAAGCTATAGTTGGGCTCAAAAATCTCCCAACAGCCACATGGTACTGAGGAATTATACGCACCACTATTACAGTCCTGATGGCAGTCGTGGGCCTAGCGCTACCGACTTAAATAGTACCTGCTTACCCTAGCCATATTTGACCAGCCGATTTGACTTGACCGTGCCTTGTATCAACCGCCCGTCTAACATAAGAAGGACAAAGAGGTGTGTTGCGAGCTTGCAGGGGGCGCAGCGTGCAGCATCGCTTCAACCTCCAGGACTCCTGTCTCCTGGTAATACGGGATGCCACGCACACGGCAAACACCGTGGGAGAGTTCTCCCTGGATCCAAGATGGAATGAAACCAGGGGTGGGGGTGCACCATCCCTCTCATAGCCTTGGTGCACCAGGAAGCCATTTTGTCTCATCCCTACTGGTGACCCCTCCAATATGGGTAGCCCTCCTCTGGTCCGGCTCACCAGATCAATTGGGACCTCAAGCCCCCCCCACCGCGGCAAGGCGGCTTCCATTATGGGGTCCCCCAAGCAAGACTATGGCTATGCATTTCCACAAACGAGAAAATTCCCTCCTTCCCTCTATTTTAAGGAGCAACCCACCTGGCAATTTTGTCCAAGAGGTGAAAGTACTTGAGTTCTAATTTTTTGACTCAGATACATGGTGCCTTACATCAAACATTTGAAAGTAAAGCTACAAAAGCACTTAGTATTTTGGCGGGTTCTTTCACTCATCTTGGGTGCCGACCGCACACGCTTCTGCGGTTTTACCGAGCGCTTATTTCGTAGTAGCTTGATTATGGATGTGCAGCTTATTTCATCTGCCCTCCCACTGTTCTACGGATGTTAGACTCGGCTCATAATGAAGCTCTCAGAATCTGTACTGGGGCTTTCAGGTCTTCACCTTTGTAGTCCCTGTAATGCTGAAAGTGGAGAACCACCTCCCTTTCATTACAACCGAGAATACATGAACCTGATTTACTACAACGAGACTACAAGGATTCCAGGATCTCCTATATCCAGATTGGTTTTCAACCCCCTTGAGATAGCCGTCCTATGGTAGGAGAATGAGGAATCCCCCCCCCCCTTGTGGAAAGAGCTTAATTTAAATCGATCTCTAAGGTTCCTGGCTGTTGGATTTCCCCACTTTCCGCTTGGACAATCAAGTCCGAGCTGGATTTAGTTGGAATTGGGAAACGGGTGAGATCCGAAGCAGAAGTCCAGAGAGCAAATTTTCTTCAGCACCTGTCTAAATACCGTGGATCAGATGCATTTATACGATGGTTTCGAAATCTGAATGGCGTGGGTTTGCAGCGTGACAGAAGGAAGACTGCATCTGGCAGTCTTTCCTATCGCCTCGATCTTCACTGCAGAGTTACATGCCATCCTTGCAGCAGTTAAGATGACTAGAGTCTTACTAACCTTCTTTTGTGATATATTGTGACGCGTAGTGCCCTTGCAGCATCAAGAGCTTAAACTCATCACATTCCATAGTGATGGAGTCAAGATTGGCTTGTACTGATAGTCAACAAGTAAAAAGATAACTCTATGTTGGGTGCCGCGGCAGGTTGGTATCAGTGGGATGAGCGAGCTTGATCAGAAGTTCAAGGCAAGCTGCCGCTCAAGCCTTGTGATGCTCGTTTTCCTCTCCCCCATACCGACCTGAAACCCAAGCATCAGAAGCGTCTTTTCGTGATACTGGAGGGAACACTGGAGGCCTACCTCCAGAAACAACCTGCGAGACATAAATGACCTTGCATTGGGCCGACTAGCATCCATCCCACCGAAAGTAGAAGTTGTATTAACAAGACTAAGAATCGGGGCACAAGACTGACTTAAAGTGCCAAGATGGCTAAAAGTGAAGCATTTTGGGAGGATGTAAAGAGCCTTTGAACGGTCGCACATGTTAGGGGAAAAAGATGTGCAACATTCTCAGACCAAAGATGTTATCTCGTCTCACCTATACACTGAAAAATATATTGGGAAGGATTGTGACATAGAGGCTTTATTAATTTCCTTAGGCGAATAATATTTTCAATGAAATAATTATGCAAAAATTTTATCATAATCGTATGCTTTGGATTTTAATATATTATTGATAAATTTTTAAAGTTTTAAATATTTTAATATTCTATCAAACAAGTTTCGCCGCTAATGCTTGGTTTTTACGCGGCAGATAATTTTAAATAAATAATCTTCAAATCAATATGACCTCAAGCTGCTGTGTGTCTTGACTTTTTTATATACTTCATCAGTAAATCAAACGAATGGGCCTAACATTGGAATTACCAGTGTCGATTTGGACAACGAACTTTACTCGCGGTGGGTAGATGGGGTCAAATTTATTTCATATGAATGTGTAATAGCAAACTATTTTGACTCATCTGAAATACATTAAAATTTTCATGGCCGTGCGAAACGAAAGTGGTGTCTACAAACAGAGTTCGAAGTTTTCAGGTACTTTTTTTATTTCATATGAGTTTTCACGTTAACATCTTCGAGGTAAGACTGAGAACCACCCTTGTGATTAGATTATTAGAGGTCAAGCCTTCATTTTCCCTTTCCTCCTATTTAATAATTTCGGTGAGCTACTGCAGTTGGGCCCAGTCTGTCTTGGGCTCAGACGTATTGGGTATTTGAAGCAACGCATTAAAGCAAGTTGCAGTAGCAAGCGTGGGGTTTCTGAACATTTTGCAAATGCATGGTTATATCATCTATCTCTCCAGCTGTGGTGGCAAACGAGTTTGGGATAAAGTAATTAATTTCAAAGCTTGATGAAATCCTTACGAATGAATGTTAGATCAAGGTGGAATGTTCAGGTGGCTGCTAATGTGGTTCGTAAATCAGGAAAACAGGTAAATAATCATGAAAAACGAAGACAGAAATAGATGTGCTCGCCCATGCACTTTTATCACTACGAGCAATCTCCTCACCCACCGCACGTGCGCATAATCCAGAGCTTCGTTCTCTGAATACACCGTAACTTTTTGGGTGCTTTCTCTCCCGGGTAGCTGACCATAATAAATGGTTCCAACACATAGCTATGTGCACCGAAAACTGGGTAGTGTTGTAGATATTGAGAATGCATTGTCCGTCTGGGTGCTCTCTAGGCCGCCTGTCCATACTGTAGTCAAGCAAGGGTCAGGCTTTTTAATGATGCACTTAGTTCTCGATCAGTGGTAATCACCCTTAAACTCTCGCAAAAATCAAAGGGAAGGAGCTTTAAAATAGGCGGTGTTTAATTTCTTTAAAGGAAAAGATAAAAGTTTCAAACCAGGAAAAGAAGTTGGTCTTCGGTATGGTTGCATCGTCTTCTCGATATCGTGTTCTAGTGCTCGTATACCGCGTACAAAGATCGGGGTCCCCTCTCTTACTTGTTACGTTAATGAAAGGTTGCATACTTTTTTATTGCATGGAAGTTGTGTCGTCCTCGTGAGTGAAGCATGTTAGAGGAATTTCTGTTGAGGTATGCCATCTATTTTGTGTTAAGTCGTGCAGAATCTCAGCTAGGTGTAGTTGTAACTACATATGTGACCTTGAGGCTTGAAATATATTTTTCTTCTCACTCTTCGGAGTGAAAGCTATCTAGTGTTCCCCCGCCACTTGCTCTCTGCCTTGATTTTCTATATCCTGTGATGGTTGATTTTGCGACCGGGGGGAGGCAGCATAATGAGTGGAAATTCAGAGTCATGTTTATAAACCCCCAAACCATTTTCATGCGTGCCGATGCTGCATACTTTCCCCCTTCATTTTAGCTTACATTTGTAAACTGTTTATCATTAGTGCTTTCAGATTCTAGCTCTACCTTGTCTCTCTTTTGGCTCTACCTCGCTCTCTTGGAACTGTTTTAATAAAGACGAAGTATAATGTTGCCCCGTGCCCGACAATATTTACGTAGGCCGGTCGTATGAGCCCTTAACAAAGCATGCAGTTCTGAAATTTAGAGGGTTGGCGGTTAGTCGGAGTTTTATCTTGTTTGATACGGACTATTAATTCGGAGAATCCCAACCAAATTCAAGGTCGTAGAAGCATCGTCCGACAAGTCCTAATGGTGCCGAAAAGTTTTAGTGTCGCGGTATGTTTAAGAAGTATCTCACGAATCCCGTGGAATCTTGTGGCAATTCAAAAGGCAGAGCAGTTTGAGCCATAACTGATTTTATTTTCTGGCAGTTAGTAATGAGGGGAGAGGAACACGTCCCAGTCCATATACAAGACTGCCCCTTGTACAAAGGGCACTCAAGCGATAAACCACAAAAGTTTGACATTCCGGCTTTTCCTGGCAGAAAGTCTCATTTGACTTTTTGTCTGGTATCACCAGTTTGTTTTGCCAACAACAAATCCTGATTTTTCGTGGACATATTGTGACTGCGATTGGTAGCTGTTCCATCAAAAAGCTGTTTTCTGTCTCATGAAGCATTTCATGAATGTATTTATTGGCATCCACGTCTCTCCACATATTTTAAGCTTGGGTACGGTCTGAGTTTGTAAATAAATCACGTTTTAGCCTGTCTCGCACAGCAGCTGAATGTGATCATGTGAATTATTTGCACACATTCTGTCCACAGGCTAATGGCGTTTACGGAATGTTAGAATAGATCTATCCTCACAATGCTGGCATCATTTGCTGGACGAACAGCAAGGACGATTGTGATGTCTCTTCTCCCCATCATCCAGTCCGGGTCGGCCATCAACTCTACCTTTCACTCTTCTGGGCGATAGCCCTCACTCTCTTTTCATGGGTGGTTGCCCATAACGAACTCTAGAGATTGACCGTGCCCCTTCCGTGTGGACTAGGTTGATATTTGGTTTTCTCGGCAGAAGCCGGAACGTTTCGCAAACAATGGCGCTCTACCAGGTCACGTAATAGAATAATTGAGTACCGGATAAATCACCTTGCAAAGGCTCTAGGGTTCTTCTGGATTTAAGAAAATCATGCACATATTACTATTCGGCCTACAGCTTAAGTCTCGTAATTTGTGGGACCCAGAGAGGTGTAGCAGTAAAGAACCAATAGACTAATGCTCTGTGCATTGGTTTCACTTTGACGTTCAAGCTGCCTGATCATATTAACATTGCCAGAATCATAGATTGTCCGCCACTCACCCATCACTCTGGTTCATGCTTATCATCCTGCATTCATTTTAACTTCACAGCGTCCTCGAGAGGAGCGATTAAGTTTTAGTCCTTTATTTACACCCTGGCTAAACTCACGGCGTGGGCAAGCTGTGGTACATTTTGATGCATGGTTATAACATATAATGGTATTACAATTTCAATTTTAAGGCTATAAACATTATTATGATTAAGTACTATATCACTTACAGAAATGAACAATTACAGTCGTTTATCTACTCATCTGCCACGCCGGCGTACAGCTTGGCGTGAAAGCCTTGCTACATTTGATATGCGTCATGTGATTCTACATTCCAACTTTAGGATATAATATAAGTATATCTTCTACGACCATCAGAGGATATGAATAGTTACATAGTTCTCATACTCAAGCTAGTGGCCTGAAAGGCCCCCCCCCCCCTGTAACACATGGCACTCTGAGATTTAATGTACAAGCGTTCGCTATATCTTCATTACACAGTTTACACTTAGTTTCTACTTCGACATTACAAACTGTACCTGAGCTGCCAAATACAATCTATACCAAGCCTGATTCTTGCGTTACCATATCACACTGTCCTTGGTTTCTTGTTTTAATAACCAGAGTGAATGAATCTTGCCTAAACCCGGATACATAATTGACTTTATGCTACAGCTTTTTTCAGGGCGTTGAGAATTAATTTTGAACTCAGTCCAGTCCGCTTAAAGGAAGCTTTATATTGTATAAAATCCTGAAATAGGTACCCCAAGATCTATATCCCACTTTGCTTGTCCATGCTGACTTTGCCAGGTGATCAGCATGATCATGGCCTTGGGATTCCAACATGCGATGAATCCACACAAAACTTATTATCATGGCCTCGTTCTTTGCACGATACACGTTTTATCCTGATGTCATTTGCGTATTAACTGGCACCTTTGTCTAGAGTGTTCAGAGCCTGGAGAGCACGTCTGTGCATCACCGAATATTACCCCCGAGCCTTGATTCAATAGAATTCGGTGGCCATCGTATTCCCTGCCTAACTCAGTTTGCGTAGTGCTAGCCCAGTCATGAGCCCTCCTACAATCCTGTGTGCTTCAAGATATTGTTTTTTATATCACAAAGCACATCCTTCTCTACTCCAACTGCAAGGACCCGTCAGTGTAGCATTCATATGCATTGGATAGAGTTTCAAGATGCTCCATTTATAATTGCAAGTACATACTGCTTAAGTAAAGCAGGGGGGACACTGTCTTTTTTGTGGGGCAGTCGTATAATATATCTTAGGTCCGAACATTTTCCACGGGGTACAGAACGTCCTGTAGGGTCTTAGTTATGGTATGTTCAGGCTGAGCTATTGTTTACATGTTAACTTGTATCCCTGGAATTTTTTTTTTTTAATAAGAATCGGTGTTTCATCAAGGTAGCTCCTCTATTCTGTTGTTTTAGTTGTCTTTGGAACTCTGTACAATGGAGGGGTTCTCTAATTGTTTGACTCCAAATGTGTATTTATATATAATATTCTTTGTAAACAGAGTGTAGTGTCGTTCGGTTCTCATATTCACATTCTTGTTTTCTAGGGCACAATACTGATCCTCCATGGCTTCATTTTGTATATGTTCTACTAGTCAAAACTCTGTTCCTTGTATAACACTAGTGTCATGCATGATAATCTATACTGACCGTAGGTTATGACAAGTAAAGAGTCTTGCAATATTGACTTGATACCATGGTCTTTGCCACTAGTGTCCTAAGGCTTCATCCGCTCCCACGCCATTCTTCAGGTTTCTGATGACTTGCATCTTGACAATCACCCCCAAGGTATTGTGTCTGATGACAGAGATCTAGCTCATGTCACTTATATGAAACCTTGGCAGAGGTTGTTCTTTGGTTAAGAGCCTTGTTTTTTCAGTCGAGATTATCAAGCCACACTCCTAGCCCTTGCTGAAGATATCTAGAATCTCTTGCTTCTTTCCTCGGATGAGGATTTAAGCAAATATCATCGGCATAGCAAATAATGGAGTCGTTCCTCCCTCAAGTGGTATATCGCCTAATAATCTATGCCATTAAGATGTTAAATAGCATGGGGCTCAGTACACCTCCCTGAGTGTTCCGGTTCAATACTTTTGTATGAGTACTCTTATGCCCCTGTAGAGTACCTGGAGCCACCGGTTCGACTAGATCATGTGATCCATGTTAACAGTTTTCCCTGAATACCAAAATAGCTAGTTGCTCAGAATTATTCTCTGTTTTGCAATATCAAGGCAGATTTAAATCAGAAATAACGTTTGCATGCCTGGGTTGGGTGTTTTGTTAAGTATTCTGCAAAACAGTGCTGACTGCTACGCCCTGGGAGAAAATCCATACAGTCTGCTGGGGATACTCAGCATTTATGCGATACAAAGCCTGTTCAGTATTATCCTCTCAATACTTTGCACAGACAGGAGGTCAAGGACATGGGCCTGTTATTTGTCAGATTAGGTTTAGGTATGGGACTGATTATCTTTTTAGTCCAGAGCTTGGGATGATTCCTTGTGTAGGCTGAGTCTATACAGGTGGCAAAAGTGGTTGCCTTGGTACCTGAGCAATGTGACGAATGACCTGTAGTTACTGCCATCTTCGCCAGGGGCGGTTTGCCTTACCTTTCAGAGGGCATTACTTAGTTCCCACTCGGTTATTTTCGCGGCAAAGTTCGAGGGTCAAATGCAGCACAGGCTACTGCTATAATTAAAGTTCCGATCTATTTTCGACTTGTCTAGTTGATCTTTTATCTCTGTGGGAGTGGCTTAGCTGAGAATTCCCGGCCCACTGCTCTAGCAGCAGATTTGCCTGCTCTTGTGGACTTGTGGAACTGCGGTGTTGTGGAGTTTGACCTGTCAGGCCTATTAATTTTTTCCTCCACATGTCAGTCACGAGGTTGACTATTGATACATTGCAGAAATTGTTCCCAGTGTTTACTACGAATCTGAGTTTTTAATTCCCTGAAATTCCTTGTTGGCTTTAAAGAAACTGCAGAAGATATCTGTCGTCTTACTATCTTTTATAACATTAGCAAGCTCCTGGACCCGTTATGTCCTGTCCAAAATGGGTCATTGATCCACCCGGTGCATAGGAGGCCTGGGGCTCTTTTCTTCGAGAGTTTTCGTAACAGACCATGTTTTATAAGTAGTCAGTGACACTTTGTTAAATCCTGAGAAACTTTTCAACAGTGTTATTTCATAGGTGTTATACCAGTCATAGACCCGTGCCTTGAATGTGATGCGACGGCCGGTGGGGATAATTATTCTGAGCTAGTGATTTTAGGGGCTGAGGTCGCTGTTTACAGTATAGTCTGTTCGGATTGCAAAGTGGTCATAACTAACTCTCGTACCAGTTAAGTAACAGACATTAACCTAACTAATTTTTGCCAAATACGTAGTCTAACCTGCCACCTCCCAAATGAGTCCTCTGCTTCTGTGTCATATACGTCAGGTGATTCTATTTATTGATGATGCTTGAATCTTCCCCATTACTATTACGCTGGTTGTTCTCCCAAATGTGGATGCCTTGCATTGAAGTCGCCCATGCATTACGTGGCTTGGTTGGGAAAATTGGGAGAGAACTAGCCAGGAAAATTTAGAGTATCTGGCATTACATTATACAGTGAAAATACCCAGAGGCATTCTGATTTTTAGATGATGAAATTGGAACATCGTGTTCTCAAGATTTTTTAACCATTTATGTGGCATGTTACCCTCGACATATGGCAACAAATCCAGTCCATGGCTTGTAGTCAATATGAATAATAAACCCTTACGTGCAGGCGCTATTTTCATCTTAGCAGCGGCAGCCAAAGGTTCTTGCCGCATATAACTCAATATTATATATTTGGTGGATTTAAATTCTAGATCTTTTAAGCCCTAGGCTTTAATGCTACGCATATTCCATGTATGAATTTGATTGTGCCCGTTTATTATCCATATGTGAATATTGTTTTTAGTAGGCAACTGTAACTTCATGCTGTTATATCCTATAATATTAAGAATATAGATTTACATTACGAACATCTAACTTTATGATTATGGATTACATCCAGATGGTAGTCGTGGACTGAAATTACTTTTAACCATTTTAACATTATGTCTTAGCTTCTGTTCCACTTCTCAGCACAGTCCCTATCCGTTTTGTTCAGATGCACCTGAGGGCTGGTTTGCGTCACTGGACTCGCCGTCACAGGGATCCTGATTTTGTTCGTGCTTGCTGTCAGCGCTGACACGCCCACTCTGTTACACACTGGCGTCTGACAGCGATTTTCCTCGCTCGTTCTTTTATCACTAATGGTCGCGCGCACTAGTATCACGACATGACAGTCACTTTTTATTTTTTTTTTCATTTCCTGCTTCCGCGACGTTATTTTCTTAATTAAGTTATATGTTGGGCTTTCAGAGCTTTCATTTCCTTGTAGAAATCAAGCACCTTTACGTCGCTTGGTCAGCTGGCGTGACGTCACGTCTGTCCAAGACATGGTTTGCGGGGAATTCCCCCGCCAGTCACCTCGCGGCTCGTCCCTGCCTGAGGTGGAGGACGTTTTGCCTCGCTGTTGCCTTGGGGACGGGAGTGGGGGGCGTGTGTGTCTTCAGTTCAGGAGAGTATGTCCGATTTGCGGCCCGAGATAACCCTCTGTGAGGAATCAGCATCATCTTGTCCACCTTCTCCTCCAGCTAGCGTAACTTTTTGCGTAGTTCGGTGGCCTCTTCATCACCCCACTCGGCTGGCAGCCCGCGGGAAATCTCTTCGACTGGGGCACTGTCTCAACACAGGGCACGGTTCCGGGTCGGCTTCCCCGGTGACGCTGGTCGCGGGTTTTGTTGGGAGGGCTCGCTGGTCCTCGCGGTCGGTGCTAGTAACCACAGGGGGTGGAGGGGGAGGGGGCAGGGCAGGGAGGGCCGTGCACACCCCCAGTGCCAGGCAGTCACACCTGTCTCCCACACCTGAAGCCTGATGGTACAAAGACTGGTGCATCTGTCAGTACTCCTCCTTCTGCAGCAACGCTAAGAGGGGCTCACCATTGGCAGTATGTTGTCGCTACATGCTGCACAGCGTGCCTATGCCCTTGCGAATACTTAGCTACATGCCACGTTCCATGCAGTTATAGTCGATCACATGGGGATGCCCTCCACGCCGCACGTGGCTGGCGGGCATGTATTTTCCCGAAGAGTGTATGTCTTGAGGATGGTTGCTCTCCTTTCCATTAATCGATGCGGTTATGGTTGCCCATCCTTTGTTGCACATCTTATTTGCCTTGTTAACATCCGTCGAGTGCAATACACATTTTCAGATCAAGATCCTTGTTGTAGTGTGTCACAAGGTATTCATCATCTTTTTCTTTTTTTTGCGTTCCATCCATAGTTTGAAGGTAATACCTCAATTGTGATCCTTTAATAAGTTTCGTCAATGTTTTCTGCTGCGAGCGAGCGACATCACAATACGGTGAGAGAGAGTGTCCTCCCGCACAAGGTCGAGGGGGGTGCCCCCAGAGCCGGAGGGTCGTTGCCGAGGTCCTTCACATTTTCATTCATCTTTTTTTCGATTTCGTTGTGCCTTCAGGGAATGCGAGGCGGACGTAATTCTTCTTTGGTCAGTGGTTTCTTACTGGCATTGGTCGGGCTTCTTTGTTTCTTTGCTTTCGACTTCACTAATGTTAAGCCGTCACTTCCTCCTTCACACCGTCGCCCATCAGGGCGTCATGATCACCTTCAGTGCATGACTGTTGCATTGGCATGGATTCAGTGGGCTGTTCCACCTGAAACACAGGATGAAGCGCATTTCTTCAGCCGCGAGAGGGGATGGAACAGTTATCCTCCGCGTCCTCCCCTCTTTTTACATGCTGGTTTCCCCGCATCGTGTGGGTCTGACCGCAGCGCCTGGCCCACAACCGGCTCGCCCGCCTCGTGATCAGGTAATATATAGCGTACTCGGGAAACGGGGGCACTCACCTCCCAACGGTTACCACAGCAGTACTTGGCCACTCGGCTAGAGGATTATTTTCAAGAATTCTCGTACAATCATAACTATGGTAGCACATCCTATTGTCATTCACTGACTTGCGGAGTTATCAGCACCAAATGTTCATGGAATTCTTGTACAATTTTTTGTATATGACGCAAGAGGTTCGGTGAAGGGACGAGGGCACCGGAGCACGGGCACCACACGACCTCTCCGTATGAGGTCACGGTGTGTACTAGAGGAAGCGAGTTATTCAGACAGTATGTGTTACCCCCGTAGAGTTTAGTTGTTATTACTTAACCCAATCGGCACGTTTGGGCATAGATACATGCCATGCCACTGTACCAGGTTTATTTATTGTATCCACACATAATGGCTTCTACAATTGCTTAGTCATCAGGGGTCCTTATTAGTCATACCTTTCTTCACCTTTTACCCTTTTCCTTTGACTTTTGGAAGGAATTCTTTTGCATTATATTCATTGTCTTAAATGTTAACAACAAGATTTTAATAATATTCCTATAATCCTAACATCAACCACAGTAATCACAGTATTGAATCAATTGTATTAAAAGGAAAAACGCATTTTCCCCCGCCAATTCAAGGAATGGGGGAAATCAGTATCAGTCAGTAGAGCTACTGATAGACTCCTCAGAGGCTGAGCACATGTTTGGAGGGGG
>NC_051402.1:21436819-21449319 GCF_015228065.2 Penaeus monodon
ATATTATATATATATATAGTGTGTGTGTGTGTGTGTGTGTGTGTGTGTGTGTGTGTGTGTGTGTGTGTGTGTGTGTGTGTGTGTGTGTGTGTGTGTGCATATATATGTACATTTATATGCATGCTCGCGTAGCACATTTTCACTCACCGACTCGTTGGTAAATGTATTATTCCCTATCGCGTTGTGAAACCGAACGTTTGTTGTTTAGTATATCATTTGCTACCAAACCCAGCGGAAATCACTGTTTAGATTACATTAAAGGTGTCATTAGTTTTATTGCCAAACAAAATAAAGGTTCAGTTAATGATCATAGCTACCTCAGATTTGCCATGTTAAATTCAATTCTTGATTTGTCGGACGATCTCGAAAGCCAAACCCGACGTTACTCTTCAGCTATCAAATCGCAACTTGGATATTTTAATTTTAGATTCCGATAAAGGTCATAACGTTTCCTGAATGCGTTATTTACACGACGCTCATTTCCCTCTGCATGATAACTCAACGTCCCTGAAACTACTGTCAGATCCATGCTCCACTATCATTGAATCATTTCGTAAAAAAATCAAATATATTGCTTCAAAATGGCCAGACCCCGAATTCTTTGACTGCTTTAAAGCGGTGAATTCCTGTATTCCATATTTCAGAAAACGCAAAATATTTCTTCATTCATCTGAATTATCCTTCCATTACACTCTTGGTGTCCTTATATATTAATTTGTTTAACCCTATTCAGTCATGAAACGGTTTGTGACATATGCGAATATCAGAAAAACTCAGTTGTTTTCTTTAAAACTAGGCTGATGGCGCCCAATCACGTTTATGCTTCATGACATAAACAAGGGAGAACAAATAAAAATATATGAAGTATTTTTTTCCCGACGAGCGCTAAAATGCGAGGTCATGATGTCATAGCTGATTATCCTCCACTTATTTGCTTTCTTTTCTTTTATAACGACTTGGAATCGATTAGTAGAGGTGAAAACTACTACAAATCATATCATGTACCGACTTTTTAAAAAATTAGATTATTGATAATTGTAGTTCAAGCAAATGTGAGAGATAAAGCCTACAAAGTGACATATATCAGCCCTCGGTATGTTGTTATTCACAAATAGGAAATACTCGAATAGTGTTGGAGGACCACGTTTGAATACCATCAAGATCGTAATATTTCTTATGAATATAACGTCTGGCTTCCAGTGACGCTGTGGCCTTCCCATCTTTCGGTAGTCCAGCAAAGCACTACGAACCTCTACCCCATTTACTTGGGCAAAATGAACCTTTGACTGTTTTTTGCAGTCCTGTTCTAGGTGAATACTGAACTAGGATACTAGATACTTCCCCTTCCAGTCTTTTATCCCTTATGTTTGCAGGTATGCCGGCTCTAGAAGTCAGCTTTTGTCTTAATCCTAGCCTCTTTTTTTGCCGTGGCACCGCTTCATACATAGAGGTTAAAAAGCAACTTATGGTGAGCATGTTAATCGTGTTCAGGCTGGTTAAGTAACAGAATTATCACCCAGTAAAATTATTCAGTCACAGAAACGAGCTCTGTTTTGTATCTTACGTTCCCACTTGGTTTAGTCTTTGACTGGTATTCTTATATGTTAAGGTCATAGCTATTGTTTTACGAGTAAAAATCCAATGTATTGATTGCAGGATTTATTCATGATAAAATGAGATTATATATACTACGTACTATATTCCTCTTATGACATAATGTGTCATCTTATCGTATACATTACTATCCTTTCGTTTTTCCATTCCTTATGAGGCAATCAGCAAGTCATAATGAAGAATGATTTCTTGCACATTAAATCTGCAATTATTTGCGTACCGACGGCTGGCTCCTCCACTGAAATTAGCATTTTGCTTGTCTTTTTTGTTTTTTCATTTTTGAATCCTCCACCGGGGAATAAGTTTTCAGTATTCCCTTTAAATATTCAAGATCATTTAAGTATTTCAAAAGTTACTTCAATGCACTAGTGTTAACAGATAACTTTCAGGTGGCCGTGAATTTATTCAGCCAGCTATACCCAAAAAAATTGACACAGACACAGAAAAATACATGTTAGACGTGCAAATTCACAGCTAATAAAGACCAAGAGAATGTACAGGATTATTATACTTTTTACCTAAAATGACCGAAATCAAGGTAAGGTAAGTCCGATATGCGAAGCTTAGCCTCGCCCGGGCTATGAGGGGAGCCCGGCCTGTGTCGACTAATGCCGACTCGCTCACGTGTGTCAGCTGGTGCTGACTCGGCTGAACCTAGTCCTTACCCGCCGTGGTGCCCAGCCACAGCAGTAACCTCCGGGCGACAATTGCAACTTCTCGCGCCTGGGCGGGGCGCGATCCGCCGACCCCTCGGATGAGAGGCCGACACGTTACCACTGTACTAGCCCGGAGGCTACCGAAATCAAGAGGATACAATCAAAAACTAGAATAAACTGTGTTATATTCACACATACTGTGTATGTATATACATATATATATATATATATATATATATATTATATATATATATATATATATATATATATATTTTTTTTTTTTTTTTTTTTTTTTTTTTTTTTGAGATATAGTAACTGAACACCGATTTTTCTGCAAGACTGGGTATCTTGACTTATCTTCTTAAATTGCGAGATCGATATGTATGCAGTTATTGTGATTAGCTCCGGGCAATAGCTGAATGGCATACGAAATCAGCTCCCGAAAGAGAACGACGCAGAAGAAAAAAAGCAAGTCGCACAGTGATTCCAGAAGCGAAGAGTTTAAAGCCTAGATACCTTATCATTCACCCAATAGTTATCTCAAAAACAAAAGATACTAAATTTAATCCAAAACTAAATGAATGAATACTGAACAAAAAAGCGTATCGAAAAACTACAGGGACTTGAGTTCAAACTGTTTGAACCCTGCAATTTTCTTCGTATCAAAACGCGCATTTTATTGAAACCCAGAGAGAGGAAAAGCGCCCTTTTGCTAGGAGGCCATTTTTTTCAACTGAAACCCTTACCTGCTGAAAGTCTGCGCCTGTCACTGATCAAACAGATTTGTGGTAAGAATATATACACGTGAACATAACCATCTTTCTAAACGATAAAAATGAAAACGATAAAAAGTGAATTCGTAATAAAGAGTATGCCGACTAAGAATATGTGAGAATAAAAAAAGCATATACACAAAAGATGGAATAAGAAACGGTGAAATTCGCGTAACTCACCAACGGACACAAAGAGTGCCAGACAAAGCCAGGAGAGAATCATGGCGATTTCGCTGCGACGCATGTCTGATAGCAACACTCGTCAGGTGAGCAACTGACTCGGAGCTTTACAACTCGCCGAAACAACAAGTGCTAAGGTTACCTACCCGAAATTACTTCGATTGCAGAGCGAAAATGGTTTCGTAACATCGAGTTTTCACACGTGGCGCCGGACTGACGTGAAGTGGGGCTAAATTGTTCCTGCCCATTGTGTTTGGCAGTGTAGGTAATGTTTATAGTAAAATATACAAAAAGTGTATTATTTTATTAAGATAAACACAACCCTCTTCAATTCATCTAACTTTATTATTCACCCACAAGGATCATCTTCTTCTTCTTTTAACGGTAGGTTCATGTCTGAGCCGCCGTGGTCACAGCATGATACTTAATTGTAGTTTTCATGTTGTGATGCTCTTGGAGTGAGTACGTGGTAGGGTCCCCAGTTCCTTTCCACGGAGAGTGCCGGTGTTACCTTTTAGGTAATCATTCTCTACAAGGATCATATAAAACTGTAAATTCACTTCAGTAACATTATTCTCTCTTTGTATTATCAAATAAAAGATATCAGCAGAGTGTCTCCCAGCCTAACCATCGAAAGAATGTACATAGAACATTCCAAATAATTTTTTAAATTATTGTCCTCTAACTTCCTTCCGCAATTGTACGTAGATAGATGATATTATTATTCCAGGAGAAAGAACGAGAAGAAAATTAATACAATTTATGATCAAAATGGCAAAAGAAAAGAAGAATGGGGAGGATAAATGTAGCAATATATATATATATATATATATATATATATATATATATATATATATATATAATATATATATATATTTATATATATATATATATATATATATTATGAGGCAAAGTAAATCGAATTAAGAGAAAATGCTACCAGAGATGAAAAAGAACAGTTACTTCTAGATTTTGACGAGGATTTCTACCTTAATCAGATTACCACAAATACAACAAAAGAAAAACATCCTTGACCTTGTTTTTGTTTCTATGAGAGAGGAGGTAAACAATATACGATACGATTACCTCCTCTCCCATAGAAACAAAAACAAGGTCAAGGATGTTTTTCTTTTGTTGTATTTGTGGTAATCTGATTAAGGTAGAAATCCTCGTCAAAATCTAGAAGTAACTGTTCTTTTTCATCACTGGTAGCATTTGCTCTTAATTCGATTTACTTTGCCTCATAATATATATATATATATATATATATATATATATATATATATATATATATATATATTGCTACATTTATCCTCCCCATTCTTCTTTTCTTTTGCCATTTTGATCATAAATTGTATTAATTTTCTTCTCGTTCTTTCTCCTGGAATAATAATATCATCTATCTACGTACAATTGCGGAAGGAAGTTAGAGGACAATAATTTAAAAAATTATTTGGAATGTTCTATGTACACTCTTTCGATGGTTAGGCTGGGAGACACTCTGCTGATATCTTTTATTTGATAATACAAAGAGAGAATAATGTTACTGAAGTGAATTTACAGTTTTATATGATCCTTGTGGGTGAATAATAAAGTTAGATGAATTGAAGAGGGTTGTGTTTATCTTAATAAAATAATATACTTTTTGTATATTTTACTATAAACATTACCTACGATGCCAAACACAATGGGCAGGAACAATTTAGCCCCACTTCACGTCAGTCCGGCGCCACGTGTGAAAACTCGATGTTACGAAACCATTTTTGCTCTGCAATCGAAGTAATTTCGGTTGATAACCTTAGCACTTGTTGTTTCGGCGAGTCGTAAAGCTCCGAGTCTCTCTGTTGTCAGGTGTTCACCTGACGAGTGTTGCTAACCGACATGGGTCGCAGCGAAATCGCCATGATTCTCTCCTGGCTTTGTCTGGCACTCTTTGTGTCCGTTGGTGAGTTACGCGAATTTCACCGTTTCTTATTCCATCTTTTGTGTATATGCTTTTTTTATTCTCACATATTCTTAGTCGGCATACTCTTTATTACGAATTCACTTTTTATCGTTTTCATTTTTATCGTTTAGAAAGATGGTTATGTTCACGTGTATATATTCTTACCACAAATCTGTTTGATCAGTGACAGGCGCAGACTTTCAGCAGGTAAGGGTTTCAGTTGAAAAAAATGGCCTCCTAGCGTAAGGGCGCTTTTCCTCTCTCTGGGTTTCAATAAAATGCGCGTTTTGATACGAAGAAAATTGCAGGGTTCAAACAATTTGAACTCAAGTCCCTGTAGTTTTTCGATACGCTTTTTTGTTCAGTATTCATTCATTTAGTTTCACTGCGAAGTGAAAGAGGTGCCCTGGTTGGACGTTATGTGGGCAGGGATGCCGAATCTCGAAGTCCACCCGGAGAGCAGGGACATCCTTCCACTTGAGGGAAGAAATGGATGTATGGCAGGCTGACATCTCGGCGTCCTGTTGCTGCTCTTTAGTGAATTAGTTGTAGTCAAGCCCTAAATGAACTGCGTCGATGGAAACTCTGGAGAGTGTCGGCTACAGGATTCTTCCTGCCCGGCAGGTGTTGAAAGGAGCAGTTGAACTCGGCGATGGCGGAGAGATGACGGCGCTGGCGGAGGGACCATGCGTCAGCTTGTCTCATGAAGGTGTGGACTAGGGGCATGTGATCCGTTTGAATCGTGAAGGTGTTGGTGCAGCCAGGGGCCGCCTTACATATTTTTTTGGCCAGGGGCAACCTGGTTTGCAGTCCCTCGCGTCGTGGCCGAACCTGGCGTGAAAATAGCAGAGGCCATCGGTGAATTTTTTGCTGCTTTGTTACTGTCGTGGCCGCGAGTTGGGTTGCTGTCACACTGGATACCGGTGGACACTTGATGGAGTACAGTTGACCACTGCAATGTCGTCCTCGTCTGGCGGGGGCGCTGTTGAGACGGGGGGCACTGTGTTGATGTGATGGGCTGCCGACGCACGTGCATTATTTAGGTGGTCCATCATCTCCTGCAGGTCAGCTTCATCCATCTCCTCCACGTTGGGGATGACTGCACAAATATTTTCTGGTAGGCGGAGAAGCCAAAGGGCGCAGAGCAAGTCCAGCCGTCTCGCTGTTCCGTCGGCTGCTGGAGAGAGTCTTGCCAGAGCCTTCATCTCGAGCAAGGCGTTGGAAGGTCTCTGGCTGCCGAGGGTCTGCTTGGCGTGCTGGAGGAGCTATGTCACTCGTGATGCTGCTGATGGAGTGAAGCGCTGCAGGAGGAAAGTTTTGAGGTCGTCGTAATTGATGGTAGTGTCGCCCTTGGATATCAACCACTCTGAGATGCCGGGAAAAAGTTCATCTGAAAGAGGAGGATAATTAAACAAGTGGTAACAATTCTGCAAGTGCTTTATTTTACAAAGATTAGGCGTATATATTATACACAAAGGTGAGGAATCACCGAACAAGGAATGACCAATCACGAGCGGCCACCCCTCGCGTGATCGATGGGCGTGGCTCGCCTGGCGAATGAGGAGGAATCATCTGCTCGCCTGATCATGGCGTGGCGAATAGCAAGCGGCCATCCACTCATGCAATCATCGCTTGTTACCACGGGGTCGAGCAAACTAGCGACCAAGCGGTTACAATACTCTGGAGAACCGTACTGGAGGGGGATCTTCGTCCTGAAGACACACACACACACACATTTATATAGATGTGTATATATATATGTATACATATGTGTGTGTGTGTATATATATATATATATATATATATATATATATATATATATATATATAATATATATATATATATATTATATATATATATATATATATATATATATATATATATATATATATATATATATATATATTCACACACAGATAAGTGGAATTCATGCCGAACAAATTGCAAGTAGAACAACGAAGGGAAGTGCAGGAAAACACATGAATATGCCGAAGGCCTTTTCGCTTTATTGTTTCATCAGGGTATATAAGAGAAGAGATACATAGAGGTATATATTTAAGTCTGTTCCCCTGCCTCTGCCACTTTGTTTCCTTATCTACGTGTCTTCTTAACATATCTAATGTAACTTCAGTGATGTTGTGATTTGCCTGAACTGTAGAGTATCGTATATTGTTTACCTCCTCTCCCATAGAAACAAAAACAAGGTCAAGAATGTTTTTCTTTTGTATTTGTGGTAATCTGATTAAGGTAGAAATCCTCGTCAAAATCTAGAAGTAACTGTTCTTTTTCATCTCTGGTAGCATTTTCTCTTAATTCGATTTACTTTGCCTCATAATATATATATATATATATATATATATATATATATATATATATATATATATATATGTATCTCTTCTCTTATATGCCCTGATGAAACAATAAAGCGAAAAGGCCTTCGGCATATTCATGTGTTTTCCTGCACTTCCCTTCGTTGTTCTACTTGCAATTTGTTCGGCATGAATTCCACTTATCTGTGTGTGAATATATATATATATATATATATATATATATATATATATATATTATATATATATATATATATATACACACATATGTATACATATATATATACACATCTATATAAATATGTGTGTGTGTGTGTCTTCAGGACGAAGATCCCTCTCCAGTACGGTTCTCCAGAGTATTGTAACCGCTTGGTCGCTAGTTTGCTCGACCCCGTGGTAACAAGCGATGATTGCATGAGTGGATGGCCGCTTGCTATTCGCCACGCCACGATCATGTGAGCAGATGATTCCTTCTCATTCGCCAGGCGAGCCACGCCCATCGATCACGCGAGGGGTGGCCGCTCGTGATTGGTCATTCCTTGTTCGGTGATTCCTCACCTTTGTGTATAATATATACGCCCAATCTTTGTAAAATAAAGCACTTGCAGAATTGTCACCACTTGTTTAATTATCCTCCTCTTTCAGATGAACTTTTTCCCGGCATCTCAGAGTGGTTGATATCCAAGGGCGACACTACCATCAATTACGACGACCTCAAAACTTTCCTCCTGCAGCGCTTCACTCCATCAGCAGCATCACGAGTGACATAGCTCCTCCAGCACGCCAAGCAGACCCTCGGCGGCCAGAGACCTTCCAACGCCTTGCTCGAGATGAAGGCTCTGGCAAGACTCTCTCCAGCAGCCGACGGAACAGCGAGACGGCTGGACTTGCTCTGCGCCCTTTGGCTTCTCCGCCTACCAGAAAATATTTGTGCAGTCATCCCCAACGTGGAGGAGATGGATGAAGCTGACCTGCAGGAGATGATGGACCACCTAAATAATGCACGTGCGTCGGCAGCCCATCACATCAACACAGTGCCCCCCGTCTCAACAGCGCCCCCGCCAGACGAGGACGACCATTGCAGTGGTCAACTGTACTCCATCAAGTGTCCACCGGTATCCAGTGTGACAGCAACCCAACTCGCGGCCACGACAGTAACAAAGCAGCAAAAAATTCACCGATGGCCTCTGCTATTTTCACGCCAGGTTCGGCCACGACGCGAGGGACTGCAAACCAGGTTGCCCCTGGCCAAAAAAATATGTAAGGCGGCCCCTGGCTGCACCAACACCTTCACGATTCAAACGGATCACATGCCCCTAGTCCACACCTTCATGAGACAAGCTGACGCATGGTCCCTCCGCCAGCGCCGTCATCTCTCCGCCATCGCCGAGTTCAACTGCTCCTTTCGACACCTGCCGGGCAGGAAGAATCCTGTAGCCGACACTCTCCAGAGTTTCCATCGACGCAGTTCATTTAGGGCTTGACTACAACTAATTCACTAAAGAGCAGCAACAGGACGCCGAGATGTCAGCCTGCCATACATCCATTACTTCCCTCAAGTGGAAGGATGTCCCTGCTCTCCGGGTGGACTTCGAGATTCGGCATCCCTGCCCTCATAACGTCCAACCAGGGCACCTCTTTCACTTCGCAGCTCTGGACGTCCCTGGGGCAGTTGTTGGGCACCTCCATCCATCACGCCATGGCTTACAACCCGGAAGCTAACGGCATGGTAGAGCGTTTCCACAGAATTCTGAAAGCTGCCCTGATGTCTCGATGTAGCAACTCAATGTGGTTTTCGAAATTTCCCTGGGTCCTTCTCGGCCTACGAACGACTCCAAAAGAAGGGCTCGACGTCTCTCAAGCAGAGATGGTTTTCGGAGACCTCGTGGTTCCTGGCGAAATCTTCCCCAATGCTCCATCGAGCGACGACATCGCTAGACTACGACGCATCGTCGGGAAGTTCGTCCCCTGCAAACAGACCTACAGGCCACCCAAACACTGTTACGATCTACGCGCGATGAAGTATGTTTCCCTCCGCACACGCGCCCACACGCCTCCCCTCACCCCTCCCTACTCTGGCCCATATGAAGTCATTGAAAGGAAGGAAAAGGCATTCCTGCTACAGATTAAAGGCGTCAATGATTGGATCTCGATAGATCGCCTAAAGCCAGTGTATCTTCAGGACGAAGATCCCCCTCCAGTACGGTTCTCCAGAGTATTGTAACCGCTTGGTCGCTAGTTTGTTCGACCCCGTGGTAACAAGCGATGATTGCATGAGTGGATGGCCGCTTGCTATTCGCCACGCCATGATCAGGTGAGCAGATGATTCCTCCTCATTCGCCAGGCGAGCCACGCCCATCGATCACGCGAGGGGTGGCCGCTCGTGATTGGTCATTCCTTGTTCGGTGATTCCTCACCTTCGTGTATATATAAGCCTAATCTTTGTAAAATAAAACACTTGCAGAATCATCACGACTTGTTTAATTATCTTCCTCAGCTCTGAAGAAACTCTGCAGTTAGCCATGGCTATATGACCATCGAAGCTGTAAAAAGAATGCTGACAGGGAATGGAGGAGGGTGAACTACCACTGCCGAGAGATGATTACATCGCACTCATCCGCATTTGCATGGCGTTTGTCCCGTTTGGATTCAAGGACAAGGTGATGGGCTCACCTCTTTCAGCAGTCATTGCCCAACTGTTTATGGAAACCTTCGAAACTGACTCTCACCGGAACATCGTGGGGAATTATGTAGACTGGCTTCGCTATGTAGACGACATCCTCACTGTAGTGCCGACCAGGACAAACCTACAAGACCTCCACAGATTAAATGCAGTGCACCCCTCCATACAGTTCACCACAGAAGAGGAGAGAAATGAACAGCTTCCCTTCGTAGACATCTTAATCCATAGGTAACCGATGTTCTCTGTGTACAGAAAACCCACAAATAAAGATAAATTTACATACTATTTCTCTGCCCACAACAGCAGAACTACAGAAGGCGTGGTCATTGGTTTCTTCCTCCGAGCACTAAAAATCTGCAACTCGAAGTCCGTAACACCTTCCAATGCCTCTGTTACCCTTGCACCTTGCTCACCCACCTCCGACGCAAGGCAGAAAAGATCATGACCAGATCAAGAGGGGATGCCACACAGAACATGACCCACAGAATTATGTGACACAGTATACATAGATGACACAGGACGAGGCCTCCACAAACAACGAATCGACCATCGCCGCAGTGCTCTCCGACGACATAAGGGGAGCGCCTTCCTTGTTCACATCGATACCGACGACCATCTCCCAAGTGGTCCCAGGCCTCCATCATAAAACAAGTGTGAGGTCTCCGACCTCCCCCCCCCTCCCCCATCCTGGACTGCAACCCCTCTCCCCCTTATCATCCTCACCCTGGTTTCCCTTAGTCTCCCCTACCTCTTACCCTCTTCTCCTATCCTTCGTCTCTCCTAAATACTCTAGTTCTCTTGCTCTCACTACTTCGCTCATCTCTTTCGTTCCCTTTCCTTTAATTTCCCCTTTCCCTTTCTACTATGCTGGTCTCGTTTTCTCGTTATGCTATTCTATACTTTTCTCTCGTTTTCTCTCATTTCTTATTCGCTCCTTTCGCTCATTTCTCTCTCTTCTCTTCTACTTCCCGATTTACGTTCTTATGATTTTCTCTTCTCCCATACTAATCTCCTCGCTTTCTACTTTTTCTATTTCGCCGTTGACCTTTCTCATTTCTTTCATCTCCATCTCTCGGCTCCCTTTAATTTCTCTCCTTTTCGTCCTTTTCCTTAAGCTTTCGTCCTCAAACCTACCCCCAATCCCCTATCCTAATACCCTACCTGTCCCCTCGACACCCTTGACACCTGAATCCCGAATCCTGAATCCTGAATCCCGAACCCCGAACCGAACTTGGGTAATCCAGCGGGCGGCGCTCAAACACGCTGGAGATGATTCCCGCCCACACAACCTACTCAATACTGTTATTACTGCCAAACTATGTATTGTTTAATAACAAAGGTGCAAATAAAACTTACAATTTGTTATTTTTCGAGTTTCCCTCTTTGAGCTTCAATGTTTCGGATAGGTGAGGGGCGTATAAGCCAGGTGACTTATTTTGCGAGTCTTTATCGCTTTATTTTATTATGTAGTCTTTTAAGGGTAGATGTGGATTTTAGTGTTTTCTTTTAATTCTCCTATGGACTTGTTTTTATTTTTTTTGATCTTCAACGTTTTTACAATTTCACTTTAATACCGAACCCTTCCCCTTTCATTTTACTATTTTCATTTATAGTATTTTATGCTTTTATTTTCCCTTTTAAAACTTACTGAAATCCTGTTTTTTTTTTATTAATCACTTTTATTAGTTTTGGGTAGGTTTTATGACTTTGGATTCATTTTTCAAAAATATATCTACGACCTGCCACGTCACCACCTTAATTATGGACAATGTTAAGCATTAGAGGCTCAATGAGGACACTGGTGACCTCCTTTGTGTTGTTGGTTAATTTTACCTCTTTCTAGTTTTGTTTTACTAATTGTTTTACCGAGTTTTACTTGCGGTGGTTTTAATGCCTTTTATCTGTTTGTAATGTATCTTTTATTAGTATTTTTTTCGGCTGTTTACCTTATCTTTTTATTGGTATTTATTGTTAATGAACTTCTCTTTGTTTCATATAATGTTCTTAAGTACTTTTATGATTACTGTTTAAATAACTGTTGCCACAGTGACGTGGCCCCGCTGTATAAATACCGCTGCAAAATAAACCCATAAGGGAGTTGTCTCTGGACTCGGTGTTTGTGTGTACCCCTGGATTACCCTATACTGTGGCGTCGCTGGAGCAGCAAGGACAAGGTTGTGTTTGAGCCAGCCTTTACATGCCAGTTAGGATATTGCTGGACGTGGGCATTTAACACAAGGTTTACAAGTTTTTACATTGTCCAGCACCAGCCAGAGATACCCTAACTTAAGTAATTTTTATGTATCCGTTCCCTCAGAACGA
>NC_051402.1:21451819-21456819 GCF_015228065.2 Penaeus monodon
AAACAAACACAAAAACGGACACGCACAACTTTGCCTACCAGCCAGAGTTTGGATAGACTAGATTGAAAACGTTTGATATGTAAGATCTTACTTTTAATAACTGCCGTTGTTGGGGTTAGTAAAAATGTCCTACGAAGCTCTTCTATTTCGATATGATTTTGAAATGTTTCCATTGATATTACAAAGCTTTGTAGTCTAGTTTACACATTCAGGTCTGTATAAAACAACAGGTAATATGCATGTTATAAATTTGGCTTTAATATGTAGTGGTACACGTTTAGAGTTAAGGAGGTGTTCTTTTCAAAGCCAGCCCAGCCTAAATCTAGTCTGTATTTTGATGCCCCATATTTTTTCATTTGCAGCAGACAACTTATGCCCAAGGTAAACAAATTCAATTACTTGTCTGATTGGGTGGGGAGATGTAAAGGGTTTATTGGCTTTGTCAGCTCTCACATGCTCTGGCTTGGACACGCTGACAGACACCAACTTCTTGCCTGTCTGGCATAGGATTTTTGCAGCCCATCCTGTGATCTACAAATGGTAATTATATCATCAACACAGCTGAGGTTTGATAGATTGATGTACCCTTTGCATAGACTATTTTTTTCCAGGGGCTCCATAGGCAACTGAGTGTTATAATGCTTTTGTAAAGTCTATGAAAATAAAGAGGACTGGATCTGCTCTTCCAGGTGATACTCGTAGACAGCTTGAGAATCTGGGTATAAAGCGTCGCCTTTTACCGACTCGTGATGCTGATCACGGTGGCTACGCATGGACGTAGTTATTCACGTTTTTCGTAGTTAACGGCAATTCAGGCTTCTTTGAATGGCTGAGGTACATCTCCATATAAGTAGATGCACAGAGGAATAGGCAGTCATACTTCAACATCAGCACACTCACCAGTACACACACACACTCGAACGAACACCCAAAACAACACGATCAGCACACAGGAACGAACACACCAACACAACACACACACACACACACCACACACACACACACACACACCACACACACACACACCCCACACACACACACACACACACACACACACACACACACACACACACACACACACACACAGCACAAAACACCACACACACACACACACACATATCAATATCACACACATCACGCACACACACACACACGCATATAATACAATACACAAAAACCTAATATAATACATATAATCATATATGAAGCAAGGAAGCACAGGAGAGAGAAGGAGGAGTTATATCACACACACACACAACACACACACACACAATCATATATGTATATATATATATATATATATATATAATATTATATATATATATGTATTATATAATAATAATATATTATATATATATATATATATATATATATATATATATATATATATATATTATATTTATATATATAATATAACAAATCCAAAAATATAATATCAATATATAATTATATATATATATACCCCACACCACACATACACACATATATATATATAATACTAATATATATATATATATATATATATATATATATATAATATAGTCATATAATATGATTCCTGTGATTGCTTCGGCTAAGATTCGAGTCATAGATCAATTAAGACTCTGAAGTAACTTTATTTTATTTCATCGGCAGTTATTACTCTGTATAAATAAACACCTCTGCCCAAATGAATAGATAGATAAATAAAAAATGTTCGTGTACTAACAGCAATTAGTATCTGCTATTATTCAATAAAGTAGCTCTATGACTGAGGCAGAAAAAAATTCAAACCTGTATATCATGCTTATGATGTGATATAAATTACACAGTAATTTCATAAAAAACTAATGATTATTACACCACAGTAACTACAATTACACTAACAGCTGACAGGTGCGTTCATATAAATATAGGTCTTTTATGACAAAGGAACCGTTTCTGGCCATATGTAATCAATCCCTGTAATTTCTTCCAGATCATCATACTGTCAATATACTGATCTTCAATCAAAACGTGAATAGGACTTGATGCCAAAAGTCTACGGAAAGTTCACATCACGTTTCGACAGACAACCAACGTAATAGTAATGGGGAAGAATTCAAGCATTTCATCAATAGTATTCTTAAAAAATTCTCAGGACCTAATCAAAGTTGTCACTGACTACTATAACACATGGGTCTTCTCAGGAAAACTCTCGAAGAAAAGGAGGTCCCAGGCCTCCCATGCATCGAGGTGGATTAATGACCCAATTCTGACCAAGGAACATAAACGGGTTCAGGAGCTTGCTAACTGTCATAAGGATAATGTGACGTCAGATAATCTTCTGCAGTTTCTTAAAGCCAACAACGAATTCGGATAATTAAAAATCTACAATTCTTGCAAAGTAGCAACTTCTGTAGCTGACGTATGGAGAAAAATTAATTGGTTGACAGGGAAAGCTCTCACAACACAAGAACAGGGTAATATGTTGCTAGAGCAGTGGGCCTGGAATTCTCAGCTGAACTCACTTCCACAAGGGATAAAAGGTCAACCCATAAGTCGAAAATAAATAGAAATTTTAGTATAACAATAGCCTGTGCTGCAACTGACCCTCAGCCTATCACAAGGAATCCTCCCAAGCTCCTGGACTAAAAGTTTAATCATTCCTATACCTAAACTAATACTGACAAATACAGGTCCATTCCTTGACCTACTGTCCGTTCAAAGTACTTGGGAGAATAATTCTGAAGCATTTATGTACCGCATAAATGCTAAGTTATCCCCCAGTCTATGGATTTCTTCCAGGATGTAGCAGCCAACACTGTTCTGTAGAGTACTTTACAAACTCCAACCTTCAGTCTGCCTTTGATATTGCAAACAGAGAAATTATCCTTTAGCACCTAGCTAGCTTTGGTATTCAGGGAAAACTGTTAACATAGATTCAAATGTATCTATCGAATCGATCGGGGCATTAAGAGTATTCATACAAAAGTATTTGAACTCGACACACGTCAGGGAGTTCCATGCTATATCATATCCTAAAGCATAGATTGCTAGGCGATAATAATGACTCCATTATTTGCTATACCGATGATATTGCATTAAATCCTCATCCGAAAGAGAATGCAAGAGATTCTAGATATACATACGGTCAGTCATAGATTATCCTGCATTGCACCTTAGTATTGTTTAAGGAATCAGAGTTGACTAATTTAGAAATTGTACAAAATGAGGCGTTGAGGATCATTCTTGGTGCCCCTAGAACAAATATTGTGAATAGGAAAATTGAATCTAATTTCTGTTTACGAACGAATATTATACATAAGTGCCACATTTAGTGTCAAATCAATTATAGAACCTCTCCATTGTAGAGTTTAAAAACAAAATAGAGAAACTAACTTTGAATGACAACACCGATTCATACTCAAATCAACTCTGCTGAACATACCCATAATTAAGCCCTTCACGGACGTTCTGGTCCACCGTGGAAAATGTCGGACCTAAATGTATATTATACGACCCCCCCCCCCCCCAGAAAAGACAGTGTCCCCTCTGCTATACTTAAGCTGAATGCACTTGCAGTTATAAATTAGCATCTTGAAACTCTGTCCAACGCATATGAATGCTACACTAACGGATCCTTGCAGTCTGGGAGCAGATCAGGACGCGCTTTTGTTGTATATAAAAACAATATTTTGCAGCACCAGGATTGTATGAAGATTCATGACTGGGCTAGCCAGGATGGCAGGAATACTCATAGCCACCGATTTGCTACTGAATCAAGGCTCAGAGATAATTTTCTGCGATTCACAGAGTGCTCTCTAGGCTCTGAACACTCTAGACAAAGGTGCAGGAAATATTACAAATGATATCAGGACAAACGTGTATCGTGCAAAAGAACGAGGCCATGATATACGTTTTGTGTGAATTCCATCGCATGTTGGAATCCCTAGGCAAAGTGTAACAAGCAAAGTGTGGATATAGATCTTGGGATACCTCTTTCTAGGATTTTATACACACTTAAATCTTTCTTCAAAGAGGACTTGAATGGGTTGATTAATTCTCTACGCCCTGAAAGCATAAAACACTATGACTGGTTTACCCAAAATTCATTCATCTATGGTTTACATAAAACAAGAACAATGTGATATTGTGACCGCAAGAATCAGGCTTCGATATAGATTGCATTGGCAGGTCAGTACAGTTTGTAATGTCGAAGAATCTAAGTTTAAACTGTGTAATGAAGAGTATAAGCGAGCGCTTGTACATTGTATCTCAGAGTGCCATGTATTACAGCCTTTCAGTCCATGAGGCACGGGGAGCTATGAAACCATTTCATATGATCTTATGTTTTAGAAGATATACTTATGTTGTATCCTAAATTTGGAATGTAGCATCACATGACCGCATATCAAATGTAGCAATTCCTTTCCGCGCCCAAACTGTACGCAGATGAGTAGATAAAGGACTGTGTAATTGTTCCTTTCCTTTAAATGCTATAATACTTATAGCCTGAAATTCAAATGTAATACCATTATATAATATTATGACCATGCATCAAATGTACCACAGCTTGTTCACGCCTGTGCAGGTAGCCAGACTGGTAAATAAAGGACTAAATTAAACTAAACTCGCAGTGATTCTTCCGAGGAAGTCCTCCCGGGGTTCTTTATGATGACTGAATTATCAAATGACTCTGCAATGTTCAGCAGAGACAGGAAAATTACTTACGGAATCAAGATAGTACAGCCTTTTATTTTAAACGGTTCTTTCTGTTGTATTATGCCGGATTTTCCATGAAACGGCAAAGAGATAAAATGTTGTCAGAACTTGTTCAGTTCTATTCTGCTGGCACTGTCAACTTATTAGGAAGTAGACACTCTCGGGAAACCATTTAATCGCCTATCTTTAAATCTGTCTATATATCTATCTATCTTAGAGCTAGCGTGAGACAAATATATTTTCCCTTCCTTGTGGCGCCACATGATAGCGATAAGAGGGCACACGCAACCCCACAAAGTCAGGATACACTTACCGTT
>NC_051402.1:21459319-21495256 GCF_015228065.2 Penaeus monodon
GGGTTTTAGGAAGCCCATAGAAATGCGGGAGTCGAGGGTTGATGACCCCGAACCTCTGTGTGTGTAAATACATACATATATATAAATGTGCATGTATACATACACACACGCACACACACACACACACACACACACACACACACACACACACACACACACACACACACACACACACACACACGCGCGCGCGCGCGCGTGAATAACGGTTTGAATGAAAATGAATATCTTCACAATACAAGATATTAATTTTCATTTATACCTTTTCTACATTTGTTAACATGAATACGACATATACACACACTTATACGTACACACACACACACACACACACACACACACACACACACACACACACACACACACACACACACACACACACATATATATATATATATATATATATATATATATATATATATATATATATATATATATATATATATATATTTACACACACACACCGCCACACACACACACATATATACATATATATAAGAATATATGCACACACACACACACACACACACACATACCAAAACATAATTAACCAAAAATTAAAGCAGGAGTATAACGCTTGTATATATAATATGAGTGTATAATGTAGGCATGTAATATGCATCCATACATGCACACATATGTCAAATATGCGTGTGCTAAGGGGGGCACTTTCTGTATGTCACTCCCTTTGGACAAATGAGAGACTTAAGGTAGTTTGAAATTATTAATTGTGATAACGAAAAATTCCTTAACAGTCAGAATACTCTTGGGAAAAAGGCAATAGGCCAAATGGAAGTGGATATACCTCATTATATGTACCTTGGTCCCGGTATCCAGGACCCACACTCGGTAGTCCACTGCGTCCTCTGTGTTTTACGATGTCAGGATATTAAAAAGATTGTCTGATTTTTCTTTGATTTTAATTATTTGTTAATTCAGCTTATATTTTTACTTAATTCAAGGGATGTACATCACGTTCTTTGGGAAATTTCTTCTTCATGGACTTGGGTTAAGACAAAGTCGAAGAAGATGTATAAATAAATAACAATGAAAAAGAAAGAAAGGAAAAAAGAAAACATAATTGCATTTCTTACTGCCCGTCTCCCTATACCCCATAATACCCATCTGTCTCCCTGCATCGGAGTTGCCCGAAGTATCAGTAACATGACTTGCAGGATGTTTTCAAAGTTGCAATGACGGTCTGCATCTACTCAGACCCTCTAAAGCTGGCATAACCGGAACTTACTCTAGGTTTTAACGATTTGTTGAATAAGCAGGTAGATCTGAAAAAGAAAAAAAAATGGAGATGAGCATTGGGTAAGACTGCAAATACTGAAATACAAAGAAATATGTTTTGTAATTCGTTTATTTAACTTTGCTTCATTATAAGTAATATACTGTGTGTGTGTGCGCGCGCGCGTGTGTACAAACATACATACATAAATATATATATATATATATATATATATATATATATATATGTATATATATGAATATGTACATAAATATGTATATATGTGTATATTTAAATGTGTGTGTGTGTGTGTGTGTGTGTGTGTGTGTGTGTGTGTGTGTGTGTGTGTGTGTGTGTGTGTGTGTGTGTGTGTGTCTGTGTGTGTGTGTGCACGCGTGTGTGTTTTTACATGCAGAGAGAGAGAGAGAGAGAGAGAGAGAGAGAGAGAGAGAGAGAGAGAGAGAGAGAGAGAGAGAGAGAGAGAGAGAGAGAGAGATAACATGATATACGCATACTTCATGTTCTATTACCTATTACATATCAGCACACACAAACCTTTCTAGCCTTTTGACGTTTTGATATATCAGGAATATCCGGTAATTTGGTAGTGGGTATTTCTGTAGGCTCCGTGGTTGTTGGCGACTCAGTGGTTGTTGGTGGCTCCGTGGTTGTTGGTGGCTCCGTGGTTGTTGGTGGCTGAATGGTTGTTGGTGGCTCCGTGGTTGTTGGTGGCTGAATGGTTGTTGGCAGGACACTGGACGGTTCGGTTACCTCGTGGGTAGTCGATGGTAATTCTGGAATTCGTTATAGGAAAAATAATTGTCATTAACGCTTGAAATGTCAACACCGTATTCACATGTTGCAAAATGTCTTAACATGTATTAGTTATCTACAAGAGCTAAAGCAAGGTTTCAAACATGCTCCTTTATGCAAATATTGTGTTTCACGTAATTCGCTTATACTTTTTTGTATGAGCCAGATGGGCACTTTTGTCCCATATATTTGTTAGAAATATGACTGTACTTGTATGTATAACAATATTACAACTCGTAATTTGGGCTAAACAAATACTGATACTTCTTACCTGTTGATGATAGTTGACTTTCGAGTTGTGCAAGCTCTGCTGTCAGGTTTTCTTTTTGTGCTTGCAAGCTGCTAATGAGTGATTGCAAAGATTGAATTTGGTTTCCCACGACGATGCTTGCATCTTCTGCAGCAGCCGTGATGTTATCGATCATGCTGGAGTCAATAACGAAAGTTCCGTTTACTATGAATGTTGCAAAATTACTGATGAGCTGGCTGAAGCAGCTTATTTGGTCAGCCGTGAGATTGGACACCTTGGCAGAGAGATCGTCGATCATTGTAAGAAGCACTTCTGCTGGGTCGCCAGTCAAGGCATCGGCTTCATTGACCTCACAATAGGGATCGACCATGACGGCGTCGTCACCGTGGTTGATGGAATAAGTCAGCGACCGTCGCTTTCTTCCAGAATTGCCCGTGGCTTGTTCTATGGCCTCGGTGACCTCCTGCAGGGCTGCTTGTATTTCCTGGAGAGCAGTGACGGAGGTGTTGGTGGCAGCAATTTGTTTTTCCAGGTCTTCGATTTCCTGTAGTAACTCTTCCCGTCTTTTTTCTAATGCTGATAAAGTTATTGGTTTAGTTGTTGGTGATTCTGTGGTTGTTGGTGTCTCAGGGGTTGTCAGCAGGGATGTGGTTGCTGTTGGTGTCTCAGTGTTGGTTGATGTTTCATTTGCTATCAGTAATGTGGTGACCGTTTGCGCAGTGGCCGCTGACTGTTCTGCAGTTGCTGTCGTATAAGCGGTTGACAGTTGAACAGAAGCTGGTGGCTTATTGGTTGACTGTGAACCTGTGGTAGATGGTATCTCTGAGGTTGTATGTGGCTCAGTAGACTTTTGTTGGTCAGTGGTTGGTGGCCCTGTGTTTTTTTGTGACACTGTGGTTGTTGATGGCACAGTTGTCAGAAGTTCTGTTGTCGGTAGCACTGTGCTGGTTGGTGGTCCTGTTTTGGTTGGTGGCACCATACTGGTTGATGGCTCTGCACTGGCTGGTGGCACAGTTGACGTCGATTCTCTTATTGGTGGCACTGTGGTGGTTGGTGACAGAGTTGTCGGCGGTTCTGTTGTTGGTGGCACTGTGGTGGTTGGTGGCAGAGTTGTCGGCAGTTCTGTTGTTGGTGGCACTGTGCTGGTTGGTGGCAGAGTTGTCGGTGGTTCTGTTGGTGGCACTGTGGTGGTTGGTGGCAGAGTTGTCGGCGGTTCTGTTGTTGGTGGCACTGTGGTGGTTGGTGGCAGAGTTGTCGGCGGTTCTGTTGGTGGCACTGTGGTGGTTGGTGGCAGAGTTGTCGGCAGTTCTGTTGGTGGCACTGTGGTGGTTGGTGGCAGAGTTGTCGGCGGTTCTGTTGTTGGTGGCACTGTGGTGGTTGGTGGCAGAGTTGTCGGCGGTTCTGTTGGTGGCACTGTGGTGGTTGGTGGCAGAGTTGTTGGCGGTTCTGTTGTTGGTGGCACTGTGGTGGTTGGTGGCAGAGTTGTCGGCGGTTCTGTTGTTGGTGGCACTGTGGTGGTTGGTGGCACAGTTGTCGGTGGTTCTGTTGTTGGTGGCACTGTGCTGGTTGGTGGCAGAGTTGTCGGTGGTTCTGTTGGTGGCACTGTGGTGGTTGGTGGCAGAGTTGTCGGCGGTTCTGTTGGTGGCACTGTGGTGGTTGGTGGCAGAGTTGTCGGCGGTTCTGTTGTTGGTGGCACTGTGGTGGTTGGTGGCAGAGTTGTCGGCGGTTCTGTTGGTGGCACTGTGGTGGTTGGTGGCAGAGTTGTTGGCGGTTCTGTTGTTGGTGGCACTGTGGTGGTTGGTGGCAGAGTTGTCGGTGGTTCTGTTGGTGGCACTGTGGTGGTTGGTGGCAGAGTTGTCGGCGGTTCTGTTGTTGGAGGCACTGTGGTGGTTGGTGGCAGAGTTGTCGGCGGTTCTGTTGTTGGTGGCACAGTTGTCGGCTGTTCTGTTGGTGGTGGCACTGTGGTGGTTGGTGGCAGCGTTGTCGGCGGTTCTGTTGTTGGAGGCACTGTGGTGGTTGGTGGCACAGTTTTCGGCGGTTCTGTCGTTGGAGGCACTGTGGTGGTTGGTGGCACAGTTGTCGGCTGTTCTGTTGTTGGTGGCACTGTGGTGGTTGGTGGCAGAGTTGTCGGTGGTTCTGTTGTTGGTGGCACTGTGGTGGTTGGTGGCAGAGTTGTCGGCGGTTCTGTTGTTGGTGGCACTGTGGTGGTTGGTGGCAGAGTTGTCGGCGGTTCTGTTGTTGGTGGCACTGTGGTGGTTGGTGGCAGAGTTGTCGGCGGTTCTGTTGTTGGTGGCACTGTGGTGGTTGATGGCACAGTTGTCGGCGGTTCTGTTGTTGGTGGCACTGTGGTGGTTGTCGGCAGAGTTGTCGGCGGTTCTGTTGTTGGTGGCACTGTGGTGGTTGGTGGCACAGTTGATGGCGGTTCTGTTGATGGCACTGTGGTGGTTGGTGGCACAGTTGTTGGCGGTTCTGTTGATGGCACTGTGGTGGTTGGTGGCACAGTTGTCGGCGGTTCTGTTGTTGGTGGCACTGTGGTGGTTGGTGGCACAGTTGTCGGCGGTTCTGTTGGTGGTACAGTTATCGGCAGTTTTGTTGTTGGAGGCATTGTGGTAGTTGGTAGCATAGATGCCGGTGGTTCTGTTGTTGGAGGCACTGTGTTCGTTGTTGGCACAGTTGTCGGCGGTTCTGTTGTAGGTGGCACTGCGGAAGTTGGTAGAACTGTAGTTGGTAGAATAGTTGTTGGCGGGTTTGTTGGTGATACTGTGGTTATAGTTGGTAATATATTTAAATATCTGTGCGTGTACTTGTATGTATGCATACGTATTTGTTATCAGTATTTGATTATTGTCAAATATATTGTTTACTTGCTTACAAAGACATTAATACAGCATGAAACACATGGATAAAGTCCAATATGTAGACATAACTTCTTACCTGCTGATGCTGCCAATTGGCTCTCCACTTGGTCAAGCTCATCCGTTTTATTTTGTTTTTGCTCTTGCAAAATATTGATGAGCAACTGAACCGACTGGACTTGGTCTCCCACGACGTTGTTTGCTGCTTCGACCGCGGCCGTGATGTTATCTAATACACTGGAATCGATGACAAAGGTTCCATTCTCTATGAGTGTAGCGAAATTCTCAATGAGTTGATTGAAGCAAGTGATTTGGTCGGTTGTGAGGTTGGCCAGCTTGGTGGAGAGATCATCGATCATTGTAAGAAGCAGATCTGTTGGGTTGCCAGTGACGGCATTGTCCTCATTTACCTCACAATATGGATCGACCGTGACAGTGTCGCCATCTTGATCGATAGAGTAAGTAAGCGATCGCCGCTTCCTTCCGGAATTGCCAGTGGCTTGCTCGATGGCTTCAATGACTCGTTGCAGGGCTTGATTGGTCTTTTGAAGAGCTGTGAGAGTGGCGTTGGAGGCAGCAATCTGGTTCTCGAGTCTTTCAATTTCTTGAAGTAACTGTGCTTTTCTTTGCTGCAGTTCTGATAAAGTATTTTGTGTAGTTTCTGGTTGAACAGATGTTTGTTCCTGGATGGTTGTTGTGGGTAGTGTAGTGGTTGGCTCAGAGGTTATTGGTGGCATTGTAGTTGTTGCCGGTAGTATTGTTGTTAGTACTGTGGTAGTTGGTGGTTCAGAAGTTACTGATGATACTGTGGTTGTTGACTGTATGTGGTTGATTCTGTTGTTGGTGGCACTGTGGTGGTTGGTGGCACAGTTGATGGCGATTCTGTTGTTGGTGGCACTGTGGTGGTTGGTGGCACAGTTGATGGCGATTGTGTTGTTGGTGGCACTGTGCTGGTTGGTGGGACAGTTGATGGCGATTCTGTTGTTGTTGGCACTGTGGTGGTTGGTGGCACAGTTGATGGCGATTCTGTTGTTGGTGGCACTGTGGTGGTTGGTGGGACAGTTGATGGTGATTCTGTTGTTGGTGGCACTGTGGTGGTTGGTGGCACAGTTGATGGTGATTCTGTTGTTGGTGGCACTGTGGTGGTTGGTGGCACAGTTGATGGTGATTCTGTTGTTGGTGGCACTGTGGTGGTTGGTGGCACAGTTGATGGCGATTCTGTTGTTGGTGGCACTGTGGTGGTTGGTCGGGACAGTTGATGGCGGTTCTGTTGTTGGTGGCACTGTGGTGGTTGGTGGCACAGTTGATGGTGATTCTGTTGTTGGTGGCACTGTGGTGGTTGGTGGCACAGTTGATGGTGATTCTGTTGTTGGTGGCACTGTGGTGGTTGGTGGCACAGTTGATGGTGATTCTGTTGTTGGTGGCACTGTGGTGGTTGGTGGGACAGTTGATGGCGATTCTGTTGTTAGTGGCACTGTGGTGGTTGGTGGCATAGTTGATGGCGATTCTGTTGTTGGTGGCACTGTGGTGGTTGGTGGCACAGTTGATGGTGATTCTGTTGTTGGTGGCACTGTGGTGGTTGGTGGCACAGTTGATGGAGGTTCTGTTGTTGGTGGCACTGTGGTGGTTGGTGGCACAGTTGATGGTGATTCTGTTGTTGGTGGCACTGTGGTGGTTGGTCGGACAGTTGATGGTGATTCTGTTGTTGGTGGGCACTGTGGTGGTTGGTGGCACAGTTGATGGTGATTCTGTTGTTGGTGGCACTGTGGTGGTTGGTGGCACAGTTGATGGCGATTCTGTTGTTGGTGGCACTGTGCTGGTTGGTGGGACAGTTGATGGCGGTTCTGTTGTTGGTGGCACTGTGGTGGTTGGTGGCACAGTTGATGGCGATTGTGTTGTTGGTGGCACTGTGGTGGTTGGTGGGACAGTTGATGGCGATTCTGTTGTTGGTGGCACTGTGGTGGTTGGTGGCAGAGTTGTCGGCGGTTCTGTTGGTGGCACTGTGGTGGTTGGTGGCAGAGTTGTTGGCGGTTCTGTTGTTGGTGGCACTGTGGTGGTTGGTGGCACAGTTGTCGGCGGTTCTGTTGTTGGTGGCAGAGTTGTCGGCGGTTCTGTTGTTGGTGGCACTGTGGTGGTTGGTGGCACAGTTGTCGGCGATTCTGTTGTTGGAGGCGCTGTGGTGGTTGGTGGCACAGTTGTCAGCGGTTCTGTTGTTGGTGGCACTGTGGTGGTTGGTGGCACAGTTGTCGGCGGTTCTGTTGTTGGTGGCACTGTGGTGGTTGGTGGCAGAGTTGTCGGTGGTTCTGTTGTTGGTGGCACTGTGCTGGTTGGTGGCACAGTTGTCGGCGGTTCTGTTGTTGGTGGCACTGTGGTGGTTGATGGCAGAGTTGTCGGCGGTTCTGTTGTTGGTGGCACTGTGGTGGTTGGTGGCACAGTTGTCAGCGGTTCTGTTGTTGGTGGCACTTTGGTGGTTGGCGGCAGAGTTGTCGGTGGTTCTGTTGTTGGTGGCACTGTGCTGGTTGGTGGCACAGTTGTCGGTGGTTCTGTTGTTGGTGGCACTGTGGTGGTTGGTGGCACAGTTGTCGGTGGTTCTGTTGTTGGTGGCACTGTGCTGGTTGGTGGCAGAGTTGTCGGTGATTCTGTTGGTGGCACTGTGGTGGTTGGTGGCACAGTTGTCGGCGGTTCTGTTGTTGGTGGCACTGTGGTGGTTGGTGGCAGAGTTGTTGGCGGTTCTGTTGTTGGTGGCACTGTGGTGGTTGGTGGCAGAGTTGTTGGTGGTTCTGTTGTTGGTGGCACTGTGCTGGTTGGTGGCACAGTTTTCGGCAGTTCTGTTGTTGGTGGCACAGTTGTCGGCGGTTCTGTTGTTGGTGGTACTGTGGTGGTTGGTGGCAGAGTTGTCGATGGTTCTGTTGTTGGTGGCACTGTGGTGGTTGGTGGCAGAGTTGTCGGCGGTTCTGTTGTTGGTGGCACTGTGGTGGTTGGTGGCACAGTTGTTGGCGGTTCTGTTGTTGGCTGAGTTGTCGGTGGTTCTGATGTTGGTGGCACTGTGCTGGTTGGTGGCAGAGTTGCCGGCGGTTTTGTTGTTGGTGGCACAGTTGTCAGCGGTTCTGTTGTTGGTGGCACTGTGAAAGAAATTGATGCTCATTTGTTGGTGGGTTTATTGGTTATACTTTGGTTATGGTTGGTTATTTATGTAAATGTATGTATTTGCATTTATGTATAGTAACTGGCAAAGAATTCTTGATTAGTGTAAAAAATACCGTTTCCTTGCTTATAAGACCTTAATATAACTAACATTAAACACACGGATAAAGCTTATTACTTGGACATAACTTCTTACCTGTTGTTGCTGCTAACTGGCTCTCCACTTGGTCAAGCTCATCCGTTTTATTTTGTTTTTGCTCTTGCAAAATATTGACGAGCAACTGAACCGACTGGACTTGGTCTCCCACGACGCTGCTTGCTGCTTCGACCGCGGCCGTGATGTTATCTAATACACTGGAATCGATGACAAAGGTTCCATTCTCTATGAGTGTAGCGAAATTCTCAATGAGTTGATTGAAGCAAGTGATTTGGTCGGTTGTGAGGTTGGCCAGCTTGGTGGAGAGATCATCGATCATTGTAAGAAGCAGATCTGTTGGGTTGCCAGTGACGGCATTGTCCTCATTTACCTCACAATATGGATCGACCGTGACAGTATCGCCATCTTGATCGATAGAGTAAGTAAGCGATCGCCGCTTCCTTCCGGAATTGCCAGTGGCTTGCTCGATGGCTTCAATGACTCGTTGCAGGGCTTGATTGGTCTTTTGAAGAGCTGTGAGAGTGGCGTTGGAGGCAGCAATCTGGTTCTCGAGTCTTTCAATTTCTTGAAGTAACTGTGCTTTTCTTTGCTGCAGTTCTGATAAAGTATTTTGTGTAGTTTCTGGTTGAACAGATGTTTGTTCATGGATGGTTGTTGTGGGTAGTGTAGTGGTTGGCTCAGAGGTTATTGGTGGCATTGTAGTTGTTGGCGGTAGTATTGTTGTTAGTACTGTGGTAGTTGGTGGTTCAGAAGTTACTAATGATACTATGGTTGTTGATTGTTCAGTGGTTGGTGGCACAGTTGTTGGCGGTTCTGATGTTGGAGGCACTGTTGTTGGCGGTTCTGATGTTGGAGGCACTGTGCTGGTTGGTGGCACAGTTGTCGGCGGTTCTGTTGTTGGAGGCACTGTGGTGGTTGGTGGCACAGTTGATGGCGGTTCTGTTGTTGGTGGCACTGTGGTGGTTGGTGGCACAGTTGTCGGCGGTTCTGTTGTTGGTGGCACTGTGGTGGTTGGTGGCACAGTTGTCGGCTGTTCTGTTGTTGGAGGCACTGTGGTGGTTGGTGGTAGAGTTGTCGGTGGTTCTGTCGTTGGTGGCACTGTGGTGGTTGGTGGCACAGTTGTCGGCTGTTCTGTTGTTGGAGGCACTGTGCTGGTTGGTGGCACAGTTGTCGGCTGTTCTGTTGTTGGAGGCACTGTGGTGGTTGGTGGCAGAGTTGTCGGCGGTTCTGTTGTTGGAGGCACTGTGGTGGTTGGTGGCAGAGTTGTTGGCGGTTCTGTTGTTGGAGGCACTGTGGTGGTTGGTGGCAGAGTTGTTGGCGGTTCTGTTGTTGGAGGCACTGTGGTGGTTGGTGGCACAGTTGTCGGTGGTTCTGTTGTTGGAGGCACTGTGGTGGTTGGTGGTAGAGTTGTCGGTGGTTCTGTTGTTGGAGGCACTGTGGAGGTTGGTGGCACAGTTGTCGGCGGTTCTGTTGTTGGTGGCACAGTTGTCGGCGGTTCTGTTGTTGGTGACACAGTTGTCGGCGGTTCTGTTGTTGGTGGCACAGTTGTCGGGGGTTCTGTTGTTGGTGGCACAGTTGTCGGCGGTTCTGTTGTTGGTGGCACTGTGGTGGTTGGTGGCACAGTTGTCGGCTGTTCTGTTGGTGGCACAGTTGTCGGCGGTTCTGTTGTTGGAGGCACTGTGGTGGTTGGTGGCACAGTTGTCGGCGGTTCTGTTGTTGGTGGCACTGTGGTGGTTGGTGGCACAGTTGTCGGCTGTTCTGTTGTTGGAGGCACTGTGGTGGATGGTGGCACAGTTGTCGGCGGTTCTGTTGTTGGTGGCACTGTGGTGGTTGGTGGCACAGTTGTCGGTTGTTCTGTTGTTGGAGGCACAGTTGTCGGCGGTTCTGTTGTTGGTGGCACTGTGGTGGTTGGTGGCACAGTTGCCGGCTGTTCTGTTGTTGGTGGCACTGTGGTGGTTGGTGGCACAGTTGTCGGCGGTTCTGTTGTTGGTGGCACAGTTGTCGGTGGTTCTGTTGTTGATGGCACTGTGGTGGTTGGTGGCACAGTTGTCGGCGGTTCTGTTGTTGGAGGCACAGTTGTCGGCTGTTCTGTTGTCGGCGGTTCTGTTGTTGGTGGCACAGTTGTCGGCGGTTCTGTTGTTGGTGGCACAGTTGTCGGCGGTTCTGTTGTTGGCGGTTCTGTTGTTGGTGGCACAGTTGTCGGCGGTTCTGTTGTCGGTGGCACAGTTGTCGGCGGTTCTGTTGTTAGTGATACTGTGGTAGTTGGTGGCACAGTTGACTGCGATTCTGTGTTTGGTGGCACTGTGCTGATTAGTGTCACAGCAGTGGTTGGTGGCACAGTCGACGGCGGTTCTGTTGTTGGAGGGAAAGATGTTGGTGGTTCTGTTGTTGGTGGCATTGTATTGGTTGTTGGTTCATCAGTGGCTGTTGGTTGCTCAGAGGTCGTTGGTAACACTGTGGTTGTTGGTTCATCAGTGGTCGTTGGTTGCTCAGAGGTCGTTGGTGACACAATGGTTGTTTGTAAAAGTGTGGTTGTTGGTTGCTCAAAGGCCGTTGGTGACACAGTGGTTGTTTGTAAAACTGTGGTTGTTGGTTCATCAGTGATTGTTGGTTGTCCAGAGGTCGTTGGAGACACAGTGGTTGTTGGTTCATCAGTGGTTGTTGGTTGCTCAATGGTCGTTGTTGGAGGGTCTGTGGATTTCAAAAGTTTTAATTGGATAACACTCTTTTTATCTACATCACACACACATACACATATATGTACACACACAAATACACTCATATACATAAATATACATATGTACACACGCATGTGTATATATATATATACATATATGTATATATACATATATACACATATATGTATGTATACATATATACACATGACATGTATATATACAAAGAAAGACATAATCCGCAATATATATATATATATATATATATATATATATATATATATATATATATATGTATATATATATATATGTGTGTGTGTGTGTGTGTATGTGTGTGTGTGTGTGTGTGTGTGTGTGTGTGTGTGTTTTGTGTGTGTATGTGTGTGCGCGCACGTGTGTGTAGTTGTTGCAAAACAATCTTAGGTGTTGACCTAGGAGGTCATGGCTTGGGTAACTCGACTAGTCTTGTCGTGAGGAGCTAGAGATGAGCCGAGGGCCTGCCTGGAGGCTCAGCATGAGGATGCAAGTGAAGGGTAGATGCGACCATGCGTCCCCGTCAGCGTTAGTCTCCTGATGATGTTATATATACACACTTTCGCACACACATATGTCTATATATGCAATATGTATATATACATGTGTACATAGATATACATGTGTACATACATATACATGTGTACATACGTATACATATATGTGTATATACATATGCAATGTAGAATATATATGTATATAAATGCAATATGTATGCATACATACATATATATATATATATATATATATATATATATATATATATATATATATATATATATATATTACACACACACCATGATATTGATTATATATTTGCAAATTTTAATGTACAGCCTTCTGTTTGAAAGACTTTTAAAGATCAGGAAAGGAAGTTGTTACTCATCCATCATGAGTTTATACCTGAAACTTAAAGATAGTAAATAATGGACTATTAAACCTCTGACATATACGCAATCACCCAACGTTAACCTTCCATTTTCCTTCTTATAATCCTCCATGTAAGTCAAGGAAGTGAACTACTTGGTGGTCGCAACGCACCAGCTGGAAGCAACTAATATAACAGATATGGAGATACTGTACATCTAGTGTTTTAATCACACTATACATGATGTACCCCCTCCTATGATAGCAATCCAACAATGGTATTGTCAATTACAATTACCCGAAAGCACGGGTTAAATTATACTTATACCAGGTTTTACTATTCTCACAAAGGTTCGCACACAGGTAAAGAAGTATAAATGAGAGAGCCCAGAAAGGAGATAGAGACAGAACAAAAGAAAATGAAGATGGGAGACAGTAATAAAGAGAACCATCAAACTTCTCTTTTTATTATAAAATTATAGTTATAATAATAAAAGCAACAAATAAATAATAATTGTAAAATTGCTAATAAAACACTAAACAGTTGTCATCTACCGCAACCAGGTCCTCCCCTCAACCCGTCTTATCCCTTTTCCCCTCCCAGATCTTTTCTTTTTTCTCCTCACCTGTCTTTTACTTTAGATGCAATAAATACTGCGCCATCTATGGGCGACATGAAGTAACACATAAAACTGTGAATGTGGACTTTTCCCCTTCAATGTACATGAACGTGCATACATGCAAAATTTGCTTATGTTATGCTTAAAATATAATTTTCATTGCGGTTATTTCGCTCTTTAAAGTTTATCATAACTTTAATCCAAAACTTACGTGTACCTTCAAATGAAAATACGCTCATACACATCGATAAAACTTTGTGTACTGGTTTTCTACCTGTTGTTGCTGCTAGTTGGCTCTCCACTTGGTCAAGCTCATCCGTTTTATTTTGTTTTTGCTCTTGCAAAATATTGACGAGCAACTGAACCGACTGGACTTGGTCTCCCACGATGCTGCTTGCTGCTTCGACCGCGGACGTGATGTTATCTAATACACTGGAATCGATGACAAAGGTTCCATTCTCTATGAGTGTAGCGAAATTCTCAATGAGTTGATTGAAGCAAGTGATTTGGTCGGTTGTGAGGTTGGCCAGCTTGGTGGAGAGATCATCGATCATTGTAAGAAGCAGATCTGTTGGGTTGCCAGTGACGGCATTGTCCTCATTTACCTCACAATATGGATCGACCGTGACAGTGTCGCCATCTTGATCGATAGAGTAAGTAAGCGATCGCCGCTTCCTTCCGGAATTGCCAGTGGCTTGCTCGATGGCTTCAATGACTCGTTGCAGGGCTTGATTGGTCTTTTGAAGAGCTGTGAGAGTGGCGTTGGAGGCAGCAATCTGGTTCTCAAGTCTTTCAATTTCTTGAAGTAACTGTGCTTTTCTTTGCTGCAGTTCTGATAAAGTATTTTGTGTAGTTTCTGGTTGAACAGATGTTTGTTCCTGGCTAGTTGTTGTGGGTAGTGTAGTGGTTGGCTCAGAGGTTATTGGTGGCATTGTAGTTGTTGGCGGTAGTATTGTTGTTAGTACTTTGGTAGTTGGTGGTTCAGAAGTTACTGATGATACTGTGCTTGTTAACTGTATTGTGGTAGATTCTGTTGTTGATGGCATTGTGCTGGTTGGTTTCACAGTTGATGGCGATTCTGTTGGTGGCACTGTGCTGGTTGGTTGCACAGTCGGCGATTCTGTTTTTGGTGGCACCGTGGTGGTTGATTTCACAATTGATGGTGATTCTGTTGTTGGTGGCCCTGTACTGGTTGGTGACACAGTTGGCGGCGATTCTGTTGTTAGCACTGTGCTGGTTAATGGCACTGTGCTGGTTGGTAGACCAGTTGTCGGTGGTTCTGTTGTTGGTGGCACTGTGGTTGTTGGTGGCACAGTTGTCGGCGGTTCTGTTGTTGGTGGCACTGTGGTGGTTGGTGGCACAGTTGTCGGCTGTTCTGTTGTTGGTGGCACAGTTGTCGGCGGTTCTGTTGTTGGTAGCACTGTGGTGGTTGGTGGCACAGTTGTCGGCGGTTCTGTTGTTGGTGGCACTGTGGTGGTTGGTGGCACAGTTGTCGGCGGTTCTGTTGGTGGCACTGTTGTCGGCGGTTCTGTTGTTGGTGGCACAGTTGTCGGCGGTTCTGTTGTTGGAGGCACTGTGGTGGTTGGAGGCACAGTTGTCGGCGGTTCTGTTGTTGGTGGCACTGTGGTGGTTAGTGGCACAGTTGTCGGTTGTTCTGTTGTTGGTGGCACAGTTGTCGGCGGTTCTGTTGTTGGTGGCACTGTGGTGGTTGGTGGCACAGTTGTCGGCTGTTCTGTTGTTGGTGGCACTGTGCTGGTTGGTGGCACAGTTGTCGGCTGTTCTGTTGTTGGTGGCACAGTTGTCGGCGGTTCTGTTGTTGATGGCACTGTGGTGGTTGGTGGCACAGTTGTCGGCTGTTCTGTTGTTGGTGGCACTGTGGTGGTTGGTGGCACAGTTGTCGGCTGTTCTGTTGTTGGTGGCACTGTGGTGGTTGGTGGCACAGTTGTCGGCGGTTCTGTTGTTGGTGGCACTGTGGTGGTTGGTGGCACAGTTGTCGGCGGTTCTGTTGTTGGTGGCACAGTTGTCGGCGGTTCTGTTGTTGGTGGCACAGTTGTCGGCGGTTCTGTTGTTGGTGGCACAGTTGTCGGCGGTTCTGTTGTTGGTGGCACTGTGGTGGTTGGAGGCACAGTTGTCGGCGGTTCTGTTGTCGGCGGTTCTGTTGTTGGTGGCACAGTTGTCGGCGGTTCTGTTGTTGGTGGCACAGTTGTCGGCGGTTCTGTTGTCGGTGGCACAGTTGTCGGCGGTTCTGTTGTTGGTGGCACAGTTGTCGGCGGTTCTGTTGTTAGTGATACTGTGGTAGTTGGTGGCACAGTTGACTGCGATTCTGTGTTTGGTGGCACTGTGCTGATTAGTGTCACAGCAGTGGTTGGTGGCAATTTGGTGGTTGGTGGCACAGTCGACGGCGGTTCTGTTGTTGGAGGGAAAGATGTTGGTGGTTCTGTTGTTGGTGGCATTGTATTGGTTGTTGGTTCATCAGTGGCTGTTGGTTGCTCAGAGGTCTTTGGTAACACTGTGGTTGTTGGTTCATCAGTGGTCGTTGGTTGCTCAGGGGTCGTTGGTGACACAATGGTTGTTTGTAAAAGTGTGGTTGTTGGTTGCTCAATGGTCGTTGGTGACACAGTGGTTGTTTGTAAAATTGTGGTTGTTGGCTCATCAGTGGTTATTGGTTGCTCAGAGGTCGATGGTAACACTTTGGTTGTTTGTAAAACTGTGGTTGTTGGTTCATCAGTGGATGTTGGTTGCTGAGTGGCCGTTGGTGACACAGTAGTTGTTTGTTGCATCGTGGTGATTGATTGCGCGGTGGTTACTTGTGGCCGTGTGGTTGGTTCTACTTTTGTCGTTGACACCGTGGTTGTTAGCAAGAATTTGGTTGTTAGTTGCTCAGTGTTTTTTGGTGACCGTGTGGTTCGTTGATTTTCTGTCGTTGGTGAGTCAGTTGTTATTGTTGATGCTATGATTGTTTGCTCAGTGGTTTTTGGTAACTCAGTAGTTGATATAACTCCGGTTGTTGGTTCCTCAGTAGTTTTCTGTGGTGTTAGCTGCATTGTAGTCGTTGGTTGTTTAGTGGAATTAGGTGGCAGTGTAGTTACTTTTTCATTGGTGGACAGCTTAGCTTCTGTTGTATGAAATTCGGTGGTTGTTGGAGGGTCTGTGGATTTCAAAAGTTTTAATTGGATATCACTCTTTTTATCTACATCACACACACATACACATATATGTACACACACAAATACACTCATATACATAAATATACATATGTACACACGCATGTGTATATATATATACATATATGTATATATACATATATACACATATATGTATGTATACATATACACACATGAATATCATGTATAAAAATGATATATATATATATATGTGTGTGTGTGTGTGTGTGTGTGTGTGTGTGTGTGTGTGTGTGTGTGTGTGTTTGTGTGTGTGTGTGTGTGCGCGCGCACGTGTGTGTAGTTGTTGCAAAACAATCCTAGGTGTTGACCTAGGAGGTCATGGCTTGGGTAACTCGACTAGTCTTGTCGTGAGGAGCTAGAGATGAGCCGAGGGCCTGCCTGGAGGCTCAGCATGAGGATGCAAGTGAAGGGTAGATGCGACCATGCGTCCCCGTCAGCGTTAGTCCCCTGATGATGTTATATATACACACTTTCGCACACACATATGTCTATATATGCAATATGTATATATACATGTGTACATAGATATACATGTGTACATACATATACATGTGTACATACGTATACATATATGTGTATATACATATGCAATGTAGAATATATATGTATATAAATGCAATATGTATGCATACATTCATATATATATATATATATATATATATATATATATATATACATATTACACACACACCATGATATTGATTATATATTTGCAAATTTTAATGTACAGCCTTCTGTTTCAAAGACTTTTAAAGATCAGGAAAGGAAGTTTTTAATCACCCATAAATTAACCTAATTAAAAAAAAATAATACATAAAAACCCTAATATAACGTCACACCATTTAATATTTCTCTTATATTATAATCAAAATAAACTATTGGGGCCCAAACCCCCATGTGAAAACTAAAAAAGAATAATGAATACTTAATTAGTTTTAAATAAATATAATGTGTTTTTTGTGTGTTTTTGGTTTGTTTTTTTTGGGGGCCGGGTTAGTTTATTTTGCAACTTTTCCTAAAGGGTTACCAAGGTAGGTTAATGAAAGCCCGAGGAGTAGAGAGACGATTGGAGGAGAGAAAGTAAAGGAAACACCATTTTTCCTTTTATTTATTTTTATAATATAAAACAAAAATAAAAATATTGTAATTGCTAATAAAATAAACATTTTTCTTCGTCAAAAGTTCCCCCTAACCCTACTTATCCTTTTCTCACAATTTTTTCTTTCTGTCTATTATTTAAATGCAATAATTACCCCATCTTTTCAATAAGTTAAACTAATAAATTAATTTTGGGTTTTTTATCAATTACAAACCACATGAATTTGTTATTATTTAAATTTAATTTAAACCCTTTTTTCCCAAAATTTTAAAATCGAAATTGTTCCCTTTCCTAAAAAAATTCATCCCACAATTATAAATTGTTTACTTTTCTACTTTAGCTCCAAGTTCTTCCATTTCTTCAAATCATCCGTTAATGGTGCTCTTGCAGAAAGCACCACGGAACACTATTTCATGGACTGCTTTTGTTTACCACCACTGATGCCCTCCTAATGATAAAAATTCCACATGAGGGATCAAATTCCCAAAGGTTATTAAAATTTCGTTTTAGGTTGCCATTTGGGTGAACCAAATTTTTAAAAGAAGAGCGGGGTTTGGCCAGAACGATAAGGGGACTAAAAGGCCCCCAAACTCTTATTTATAAATAAGTAATAAAGCCAAATAATTTAATTTGTCAATTGCTTAATAACCAAGTTCACCGCCCAGGTCTTCCCTCCTTTGATACTTTCCGTAGGTCTCTTTTTCTCGATCTTTCTTTCTTAGTATGGCTTTTGTTTAGTTCGATAAGTATTTTAAATTTTTTGGAAATTTTTTCAGATGGTTTGAATGCGGTTGGCTAGGTTTGTGGATTAATTTTATGGGGTTATTTTCTTTAAGTTATATTCAGAATTAATAAACTTGTACTGTACCGGGTTGATATAGGCATCATGTCAAGTGGATTTTTTTTTGTTGTGCTTGTTTTCCCAATATGGTAACTATGTTTTTTGTTTGTTTGAAAATTGCGGCAATCGTTGACTGGTTCACAGGCGTTGTTGCTGGTTACCCGGACGTGATTTTTTAAGGTCGTAAAGGTTCCAGTGTCACGTTAGCGAATTCTTTGATGTGGTCGTGTTGGTGATGTGCGGTTGGCGGCTTGTGGAGGTCTGATTTGAAAGAGTGCTGATCTTGGCGTCCGGACGGCTTCTTTTACTACAAATGGTCTGTGAAAGTTCGATCTTTGTCAGGCGATGTTCTCAATGCCGTTGGCACGTTAGTTCTGATGTTGGGGTATTGTCTTTGAAGGCCAGTGGGTGGCTCTGAGTAGCAATTGTTCTAGTTTCTATTTTGGTAAGTTCCGTTCTGTTTTGGTGAAATTTTGTGTAGTTCTGTTGTGTGCTTTTTGGTGGTGGAGTTGTGCTTTGTTGGATCAGGGTTTGGTGGCATAGTTGTTGCGGTTTGTTGTTAGCCCTTGGTGGTGGTTCAAGTTTTCGATGATCTGTTGTGAGTCAGGTTGTGGCTGTCTGTTGTGCAGCTGTGGGGCGTTCTGTTTTGGGACCGTTGTGGTTGTTCAATTGTGGTGATTTGTTGGTGGCCCGTCTGGTGGTCCGTTGTGGGGCATTTGGTTGTAACGTGTTAGGCATTTGTGGTTGGTGCACGTGAGGTTGACATGTTGGGCTTGTTGGAGTTGGGGAGTTGTCGGCACATTGTCGGCGCTGTTGGGAGGCCCATTGGGGACGTTGTTGGTTCTAGTTGGTTTGAGGACAGTGTGGGTTCTGTTGTGGACGATGTGGCTGGTTGTGGGCACAGTTGTCGGCGGTTTTGTTGCAGTTGGTTGTGGGCACTGTTTTTGGTGTCAGTTGTGGGCTCTGTGTTGAAGGTAGCAGTTGAGGCTTTCGTGGGTTTTTGTGGGAGTTGTCATTTTTGGGGTTCTGTTGTTGGAAGTTGTGGCGGTTTGTTGGACGTTGCGGGTTTTTGTTTGGACTGTGGGGTTGGTGCACAGTTGTCGGTGTTCTGTTTTGGGCACTGTGGTGGTTGGCACAGTTGTCGGCTGTTTTTTTTTGGGCCCCCGGGGTTGGTGACGTTTTCGCTGTTCTGTTGTTGGGGCACTAGGTTGGTGTCGTTGTTGGTCGTTTCGGTGCGTTGGTGAGTGGCACAGTTGCGGCTGTTCTGTGTTGGGCATTGGTGGTTGGTGGCACAGTTGTCGGCTGTTTGTTGTTGGAGGCCTGTGGTGGTGGTTGTGGGGTCGTTCTGTGGCGTGTTGGTGGCCGTGCGGTGCTTTTTGGATGACTGTGTTGGTGGCACTTGGTGTGGGCACGTTGGGGCTTTTGGCTGTTGTTGGACTGTGGTGTTGGGCACATTGTGGCTGTTCTATTGTTGGAGCACTGTGGTGGTTGGTGACACAGTTGGGGCGTCTGTTTTTGGTGGCACTGTGGTGGTTGGTGGCGGCACAGTTGTGGCGTTCTGTTGTTGGGCACTGTGGTGGTTGGGGCACAGTTGTCGGCTGTTTTTGTTGGGCACTGGGGGTTGGTGGGCACAGTTGGGGTCTGTTTTGGTGGCACTGTGGTGTTGGTGGCACAGTCGGCGTTCTGTTTTGGGCCTTGGTGGTGGTGGTTGTGGGTTGTGGTTGTTGTGGTGGTGGGTGGTTGGTGGCACAGTTGTCGCGTTTATTGTTGGGGCACTGTTGGTGCAGTGTCGGCTGTTCTGTTGTTGGTGGCACAGTGTCGGGTTTTGTTGGTGGCACTTCGGTTTTTGTTGGGGTTTGTGTTGGTGGCACAGTTGTCGGCGTTCTGTGTGTTGGAGGCACTGTGGTGGTTGGTGGCACAGTTGTCGGCTGTTCTTTGTTGGGGCATGGGGTGGTTGGGGCACAGTTGTCGGCGGTTCTGTTGTTGGTGTTCTTGGTGTTGGTGGCACTGTGGTGTTGTGTTGGTGAGCACAGTTGTCGGCGGTTCTGTTGTTGGTGGCCTGTGGTGGTTGGTGGCACAGTTGTCGGCGTTTGTTGTTGGTGGCACGTTGGTGGGGTTTCGCTTTTTGGTTTGGGCACTGTGGTGTGGTGGTGCACGTTGTCGGCGGTTCTGGTTGGTGGCACTTGTGGGTGGTTGGTGGACAAGTTGTCGGCGTTCTGGTTGGTGGCCAGTTGTCGGCGTCTTGTTGGGGGGGCGTTGTTGTTGGTGGCACGGGGTTGGTGGCACAGTTTGTCGGCTGTTCTGTTGTTGGAGGCACTGTGGTGTTGGTGAAAATTGTCGGCTGTTCTTTGTTGGTGGCACTGTGGTGGTGGTCGTTGTGGTGGCTTGTTGTGCGGTCGTTGTGGGGGTTTTTGTGTTGGTGGCACTTGTGGTGGTTGGTTGGTGGCACAGTTGTCGCGGGTTTTGTTGGTGGCACTGTGGTGGTTGTGGCACAGTTGTCGGCTGTTCGTTGTTGGAGGCCTGTGGGTTGGTGGCAGTTGTGGCGGTTCGTTGTTGGTGGCACTGTGGTGGTTGGTGGCACAGTTGTCGGCGGTTCTTGTTGTGGGGCCTGTGGTGGTTGGTGGCACAGTTGTCGGCGTTCTGTCGTTGGTGGCACAGTTGTCGGCTTCTGTTGTTGGAGGCACTGTGTGGTTGTGCACAGTTTGTAGGCTTTCTGTTGTTGGTGGCACACTGTGGTGGTGCTCAGTTGTCGGCGGTTCTTTGGTTTGTGTTGGGACTGTGCGGTTGGTGGCACGTTCGGCGGTTCTTGGTTGGTGGCACAGTTGTCGGCGGTTTGTTGGTTGGTGGCACAGTTTGGCCCGTTTGTGTTAGGTACTGTGGTGGTTGTGGCACAGTTGTCGCATTGTTCTTTTTTGGCACGTGGGTTGTTGCAGTTGTGGCATGTTGTGGCGGTTCTGGTGTTGGTGCACAGTTGTCGGCTTTCTGTTTGGGGAGGAGTGGTGGTTGTGTTGGGACGTTTCGGGGTTCGTTGTTTTGGGTTGGTCGCGGTCTGTGTTGGTGCACAGTGTCGGGTTGTTGTTGTGGCGTTGGTTGGTCAGTTGTCGGTGGTACTTGTTGGGGGTTGGTGGTTGGGGCCGTTGTCGCGGTTCTGTTTGTAGGGTTGTTTTGTGGTGTTGTCACAGTGGGTTTGTTGTGGTGGCACTTTTTGGGGCCTTTTGGTCGGTGGTAAGTTGTGTTGTTTGTTCGGAGGTTGTGGGGGGTTTGGGGGAGTCGGCGGTTTTGTTTCTGGCGTTGTGTTGTCAGTTTGGGGCACTGTTGTTGGTGCTCACAGTTGTCGGCGGTGGTTGTTGGTGGCACTGTGTTGTTGGTTCTGTGGTGGGGTAGTGTCGGAGGTCTGTTGGTAGGACACTGTGGGTGTTTGGACAGGTTGTTGGATTTGTGTGTTTGGTGGTCACTTGCGTTCTGTGACACTGTGGTTGGTGCACAGTTGTTGGCGGTTCTGTGTTGGTTGGTTGGTCAGTGGTGTTGTTGGAGGAAGTGTTGGTGGTACAATGTGGTGGTTTTGTGTTGTTGGTTTCAGGCTGTGTTGGAGACCAGGGGTTGGACATTTGGTGGTTGGTTCATGAGTGGTCTTGGTTGCTCAGGAGGTCGTTGGTACGTTTTGTTTGTTTACTGTGTGTTGGTTGTCAGTGGTCGTTTGTGTAATGGTGTTTGTAACGGGTGGTTTTGTTAACTGGTTGTTGTTGCTGAGGGTGGTTTTTAAAGTGTTGTTTGGTGAACTGGTTGTGTGCTCGAGTCGTTGGTACAGTGGTTGTTTGTAAACTGTGGTTGTTGGTTCTCAGTGTTGTTGTGCTCATCGTTGGTGACATTGTGTTTGTGCTGTGGTTGTTGGACAGTGGTTTTTGTTGTACTGTGGTTGTTGGTCACATGGTTGTTGGAAGTTTGGTTTTGGGGGCAGTGTTTGGTTGTAATTGTTGTGACATGGGTCGTTTTTGTTGGGTTCGGTTGTCACTTGGTTGTTTGTTTGATGGGTTTGTGTTACAGTGGTTGTTGTGCTCGTGGTGTTTGCGGTAGTGTTGTTGGCAATGTGGTTGTTTGTCTGGCGTTGCTGGTTGTGCAGATGTTGTAGTGCCAGTGGTTTTGAAACGTGGTGGTTGTTGATTGTGTTGGTTGTGGGTTGGACTTGTTTTGTCTTGTGGTTTTGGTTTCAGTGTTTTGTTGCTCAGGTGTTGGTCCAGTGGTTTGTAATGTGTTGTGCTTTGAGCTTGTTGTTTGTGGAATTGTGGCGAATTTCTTGGTTGGTGGACCGTTGTCCGTGTTGTTTGAATTTGGTTGGGTTCTGTGGTGTAAAGTTGAATGTGTGTGTCACTTTGGTTTTTTCAAAAAATTTTAGTTCCCACAAGGTCTTGGTGAAGTATGTAACACGTTTGGTTTTTTAAAATGTGGTATTTGCTTATTGGCTTTAGTCTTAGAGTCGATGGTACATGTTGTTGTAAAACTGTGGTTATTGGTTCATCATATGTTGTTTGTGATGGTTGTGAAAAGTGTGTTTGTAAATCTGGTGTTGTTGTGGTGGTTTTGTGTGGGTGTGGTGTTGCACTTGTGTTGGTGTTTGTTGCAAGAATTGGGTTTGACCTAGAGGTGTTTTGGGTACTGTAGTTTGTTGTCTGTGGGTGAGCAGGGTTGTGAGGCTAGTTGGATGCAGTGTGGTACAGGTTGTTTAACCGTGTTGTTTCCTATGAGTTTTTGTTATTGGCATTTGTCTTTTATGTATGTTATCATGTGTTACTTTAATGGTGCAGTACAATCTGTTTATAAATCGGTTTGTGTAGGTCTTGGATGTAGAAGTTATTGGATAACTTTTTATGAATACACAATTAAAATTTAATATGTAATAAATAATCATATACATAATATACATATTTACAACCATTTGATATTATTATTATTGAAATTTAAAAAGTTGTTTCAAAACTTGAGATGGAAAAAAAATAACTCATCCAAAGTTATATGACTTAATATATAATATGGATTATTAAAACTTTGGGGTTTGGTTTCGTGTTTGGGTTGTTTTTTGTGTGCCCAGTTGTAGTTGAAAACACTGGTGTTGACCTACGGCGTCTGGAAGGCTAATGACTATATGGTCTTTTAACTGAGTGTGCATCCACTTTAAAGTCTCAGCATCTGAGGATGTCCAAAATGGTATGTCAGACCAAGCCCGTGCACGTTAGTTTATTTTATATTCCACTTTCTCACAACGTTGTCTAATATAAATTTAATAAGTTAAAGAGCCTATAAGGTTAATGACAGTAAAATAAAAAATGGGGATTAATAGCGAATAAATATTTTTATATGAATTATTTAAATACATCAAAATATAATAATTGTAAAATTTGATAATAATAACTTAATAGTTTCTTTCGCAACACCATGTTCTAATTTACATTTTGACCATTCTTTTCATTTGCTTCATGTTTATTTTAATCATAATATGCATCTATGGCGAAATTAAAAATAAAATGTGATTAAACTTTTATATAACAAAATACACAATTACTCATTTCTTTTATAATTTCATTGGTATTCATTTAATTGGGGTTAACTTAACCAGAAAACTATATACAATATAAGAATCTATATTTATAAACTTTACTGTTTTTCTACCTGTTGTGCTTTGCTTGTATTGGTCATTCGTTTACCGAATGCGTTAAATTAATTACGGAAACATCCATGACTTGGCCCACGGTAAGCTAGTATCAGGGAGCGAAAGAGGAGCGAGACAAGAGAATGCAATGTGGGGAAATCAAAGTATTACTGATTTTTATAGTTACATTGTAAAATAAGATAATTGTAAATTGTATAATCAGTTGTCATACCGCATCATCATTTCATCCCATTATTTTCACCTGCAGTCCCATCTTTTCTAGAAATGTTTGCTTATTCAAAATTCGGATCTTGGCGATAAGTAACACTTACACGGAATTGGCTTTTTTATGTGCAATGCTTAGAAGCACTTGTTTGATTTGCAAAATTTTTATAGTTTTTCTTTTAAGTTCTATAAAGTAATTAATTAGTGACCTTCTATGAATAAAGTTCTCCTAACTTTGGGTATGTTTTTTCCAGGGTTTTGGTGGCATTGTCTTGGGTAGAATTTTTTTGTATTTGTATTGTTTGCAGAATATGAGCAACTGTGTTGACTGTTTGGTCACCCGTTGTGTGCTGCGGTTGTTCTAATCACTGCTGGTGCAAAGGTCTTTCTTTAAGTTGCGAAATTCTTGGGGTGAAATGATGGGTGAGTTGAGCGGCAGTTGTGAGGCACGTGGGTGTAAAAGAGATTGGTTCTTGTTTTTGATTTCCTTATAATAGACATGACTTGATTGTAGTAAGTAAGGATCCCGTTCTGGTTTCCGTCGGCTGGTTCTCCATCTTTTGGGACTTGTTTTTGAGGCATGTGGGGCTTGGGGCGCATTGTTGGTTTAATCTGAATTTTGGTTTTCTTTGCAGTTAAGTTTCTGTTTTTTGGTGAATATGTTTGTTTGCAGGTTGGGGGGTTTTGTTGTTGGTCAAGGTTTTGGTGCTTTTGTTCGTAGTTGGTGATTTGTGGTATTGGTGTTCAAGTTGTGGTGTCTGTGGTTGTTGCGTTGTTTATTTGTTGTTGTGGCCCTTGTGTGTTGGCGGTCAGTTGTGGCGCTGTGTGGTGGCACGGGTTGCCTCGGCGAGTTTTTGGTGGACCTGGTGGTGTTTATTGTGGGATTCTTTGTTGGGGCCTGTGTTGGTGGCAGTGGTGGTTGGATCCGTTGGCTGTCGTTTTTGAGGCATTGTGGTTGGGGGTTGTTGCGGAATTCTTGTGGTCGTGTTGTTGGTGCCACTGTGTCGGTTTTGGTCGGGGGTTGAAGTTTGCAGCTGTTGTGTTGGGCACAGTTGTCGGGTTGGTCTGTTTTGGGCTTGGGTGTTGGGGTTGTTGGCACAGATGTCGGTTTGTGTTGGAGGCACTGTTGGTGTTTGGTGCATGTGGTGTTGTGTTGTTCGGGGACTGTTGTTGTGGCACGTTGTGGTTTTTGGCACGGGGGTGGTTGGGGGTTTGTGGCGTTGTTGTTGGAAGTTGTGGTGGCGGTTCTGTTTTGGTGCGTTGTGGGTTCTGTTGTTTGGTGGCCAGAGTTGTCGGTTTGTTGTTGGTGGCACTGTGGTGGTTGGTGGTGTGTCGGCTTTCTGTTGTGGAGGCCTGTGTGGTTGGTGCCAGTTGTCGCGTTTGTTGTTGGTGGCCTTGGTGGTTGGTGGCACAGTTGTCGGCTTTTTTGGGGGTTGGACTGTGTGTTGGTGGCACAGTTGTCGGCTGTTCTGTTGTTGGAGGCCGTTGTGGTGGTACAGTTTTGGCGTTGTTGGGGCGGGTGGTTGGGACAGTTGTCGGCTGTTCTTTGTTGGGGACTTGTGGTTTGGTGACGTGTGGGGCCAGTTGTGGTGCTTGGTGTTGGGGCACTGTGGTGGTTGGGGTTGTTGGGGCTGTTGTTGGTGGCCGTGTGTTGGTGACTTTTGGTTGGGGACTGTGGGTTTTGGCAGTTGTGGTGTTGGTTGGGGACTGTGGGGTTTGTGGTTTGTCGGCGTTGTGTTGGTGGACATGGGGTGGTTGGGGTTTGTTTGTGCGTGTGGTTGGTGGCACAGTGTTTGGCCTTTCTGTTGTGGGCACTGTGGTTGGTGGCACTGGGGTTGGTGGCACTGTTTGTGTTGGTGGCACTGTGGTGGTTGGTCAGTTTGGGCTGTTCTGGGTTGTGCACTGTGGTGGTTGGTGGCACAGTTGTCGGCTGTTTGCTTTGTTTTTGGGCTGGGTGGTTGGTGGCACAGTTGTCGGTGTTTTTTGTTTGGGGCACTGTGGTTTGGTGGGTTGTCCGTTTTGGTTGGGGACGTTGTGGTGTTGGTTGTGGCTGTGGTGTTGTTGGTGCAGTTGTGGGTTGTGCAGTTGGGGCTGTGTTTTGTGGCACTGTGTGGTTGGTGGCAAGTTGTCGGCTGTTGTTGTGGGCTGTGGTGGTTGGGGCACGTTGTCGGTGCAGTTGGGGCTGTCGTGGTTGGGGGCACGTGGTTGGGATCAGTTGTCGGCTGTTTGGGTGGTGGGTTGGTGGCGTTGTGGGGCTGTGTGGTTGGTGGCACTGTGGTGGTTGGTCGTGGTTGGTTGTTGGGGGGTGGTGGTGCGTGGCTTTTGTTGTTGGAGGCACTGTGGTGGTTGGTGGCACGTGTGGCGTTTTGTCGTGCCGGTTGTTGGTGCCTTGTGGTTGGGGCACGTTGGGGTGGCAAGTTTGGGGGGTTGGTGGTTGGTGGCACATGTGGCGGTTGTGGTTGGGCTGTGGTTGGTTGGGCCGTTGTTGGGGCACTTGTGGTGGTCGTGTGGTTGGTGGCACGTTGTGGCACTTTGTGGTGGTTGGCTGTGGTTTGGTGGCACAGTTGTCGGCTGTTCTGTTTGGTGGGCACAGTTGTCGGGTTTTGTGTTGGTGGCCGAGTGGGCGTTTTGTTGGTGGTGTGGGTGGTGGCACAGTTGTCGGCGTTTCTGTTGTTGGGGCACTGTGGTGTTGGTGACAGTTGTCGGCTGTTTTTTGTGGCACATGGGTTGTGGGTTTTGGCTGTTTGTTGCACTGTGGTGGTTGGTGGCCAGTTGCGGTGGTTCTGTTTTTGGTGGCCAGTGGTGGGGTTTGGTGGTTGGTGGCAGTTTGTCGTTGGTTTTGGTGGTGGTGGAAGTTGTCCGGCGGTTCTGTTGTTGGTGGCACTGTGGGGTTGTGGGGCAGTTGTGTGGTTTTGGTGGTTGACGGCGGTTGTTGTTGGAGGCCTGTTGGTGTGGGTGGACAGATTTCGGCGGTTCTGTTGTTGGTGGCACGTGTGTTGGTGGCCAGTGTGGCGGTTTGTGGTTGGGGTTGGTGGTTGGTGCACAGTTCTGTCGGTTGGTGGCACTGTGGGTGGGGCTGTCGGCGGTTCTGTTTTTGGGTGGCACTGTGGTGGTTGGTGGCACAGTTGTCGGTGGTTTGTTGTTGGTGGCACTGTGGGGTTGGTAAAGCTTTGTCGGTTGTGTTTGGTGGCATTGGTGGGTACCGTTGTCGGCGGTTCTGTGGTTGGTGGCACAGTTGTCGGGTTCTGTTTGGTGGCCGTTGTGGTGGTCAGTTGTCGGGTCTGTTGTTGGTGGCACGGTGTTGGCGGTTTGTGGGGTCTTTTGTTGGTGGACAGTGTGTGCGGTTCTTGTTGTTTGGGGCCTGGTGGTTGGTGGCACAGTTGTCGGTGTTCTGTTTTGGTGGCCTGTGGTGGTTGGCACGTTGTCGGGCAGTTTGGGCTTTGTGGGGCACTGTGGTTGGTGGCACAGTTGGTTTTGGGGCTGTGTTGGTGGCACAGTTGTCGTTGTTGGTGGAGGCACTTGGGGTGGTTGGTGGCACATTGTCGGTCGGTTTGGTGGTGGTTGGTCCAGTTGTCGGTTTGGTTGTGTGGTGGCACGTTGTTGGGTCTTTGTTGCGGTTTGTTGGTGGCACAGTTGTCGGCGGTTTTTGTTGGGCTTGGTGGTTGGTGGCACGTTGTCGGCGGTTCTGTTGTTGGAGGCTGTGGTGGTTGGTTGACGTTGTGGGTTGGTGGTTGTGTTGGTGGCACTGTGGTGGTTGGTCTTGTTGGAGGTGCTGTGTGGTGGGGCACGTTGTGGTGGTCGTTGTCGGCGTTTCTGTGTTGGTGGCAGGTGTTGGCGGTCTGTTGTCGGTGCTGTTGTGGGACTTGGTGTTGTGGCACAGTTGTGGGTTTTGGTTGGTGGTTGTGGGGGAGTCTGTTGTGTGTGGCACGTTGTCGGGGTTCTGTTGTTGGTGGCCAGTTTGCGTTGTTTGGACATTGTGGCCTGGTTCTGTTTGGTGGCACGTTGTGGTGGTTGGTGCCAGTTTTTCGGCGGTTCTGTTGCTGGAGGCGCGTTTTGGGGCCGTGTTGTGTCTGTTGTTGGTGGGATGTGGTTGCACGTTCGGCTGTTCGGTTTTGGGGCTGCGGTGTTGGTGGCACAGTTGTGGGTCTGTTTTGGCAGTTGTCGGGGTTTGTGTTGGTTGGCCGGTTGTTTGGTGGACAGTTGTGGGGGGTGTTGTCTGTGACGTTGTTGGTTTGGTTGTTTGGAGGCACTGTGCTGGTTGGTGCCAGCGTCGTCGGTTCTGTGGTTTTGGGGCGTGGTCGTTGTTGGGAGGCGTTGGTGTGGCACGTTTGTTCGGCTTGTTGTTGGTGCACAGTTGTCGTGGTCTGTTGTGGCGTCGGTGGTTCTTGTTAGTGTTTTTGTGGGGGGAAGTTGTGCGATCTGGTTGTGTGGCACTGTGCTGTTAGTGTACATGGTGGTTGTTTGGAAGTCGGGTTGTTGTAGGTGGCGGTTGTTGGCAGTTTGGTTTGGTAGGAAAATTGTGGTTTGTGTTTGTGGGTGTTGTTTTGTCAAGGGTGTTGGTGCCAGTGGTGTTGGTCAGTGGTGTTGGTTCATCAGTGGTTGTTTGCTCGGGTGTTGGTACATGTGGTTGTTGGTTTCAGTGGTCGTTGGTGCTCAGGAGGTCTTGTGAACGTGGTTTGTTGGTTAACTGTGGTGTTGGTTCTCAGAGGTCGTTGGTGAACTTGGTTGTTGTTAACAGGGGTTTGTTGGTTAATCAGTGGTGTTGGTTGTGGAGGGTTGTTGGTAAACCGTGGTTGTTTTGGAGCGTTGGTGCATGTTGTGTATGATTGTGTGTGGTGGTTCTATTTGTGTGTAGGGTGTTGGAAAGTTTGGTTTGTTTGTGCTCGTGGTTTTGGTGACCGTTGGTTGTTGAATTTGGTTGGATCAGTGGTTGTTGGTAGTCGATGTTGCCAGGGTTTTTGGAAAATGGTTGTTATCATGGTTGTGGTGTTGCAAGTCGTGGTGCATGGTTGTTTTTGTTGTTGGTTTGGATTCGGTGGAGTGTTGTTCTGGATTGGTGACACTAGTTTGTTGTTAATCGTGGTGTTGGTTGGGCGTGGTACTTTGGTTGAGTGGTTCTACTTTTTTGCACTGGTTACAAACGTTTGTTCACCAATTTCTGAACCGGTGTTAGTATTTTGGTGTTGACAGTGGTTTTGTGAGTATGTGTTTATGTTTTTGTAATTATTGATATTAGTGTTTTTCCTCATGTTTTTTAGTTAGTGCATTATCCTGTTGTTTAGAATTTTAGTTAGTATTTTATTGTGTGTTAGTTTGGTGTGTGTATTGTGTTGTTGGGGGTTGTGATTCCAGTTTGTGGATTTCTTAATCTAACAAGATATGTCATCCTTACTCATACATAATAGATGTACAAAAGCGGGGATACATATAGCATAAAAGAGGTTTTAATGAATTATATACACAATGTATTTACATCATACACCTGATGATTATAAAAAAAACACATAATCCGCAATATATATATAATATAATATGTATATATATATATGTGTTGTGTTGTGTGTGTTTTTGTGTTTGTGTGTGTGTGTGTGCGCGCGCACGTGTGTGTATTGTTGCAAAAATCTAGTGTTGAAAAGATCATGGCTTGGTAATCGACTAGTCTTGTCAGAAGCTAGAGATGAGCCGAGGGCCTGCCTGGAGGTCAGCATGAGATCAAAAGGATCGATGCGTCCCGTCGCGTTTTCCCCTGATGATGTTATATATCACACTTTCAACACAAGTCTATATATGAATATAATACAGAATTTACATGTGACTAAATATAATGGAATACGTGATACATATATGTGTAATAATAAATAAAAATATGAAAAACAATTATATATATCATATAATAAATATTAATATATAATATATATAAAAATATATATACTATACCACACACCATGATATTATTAATATTTGCAAATTAATGTACAGCTTTTTTCAAAATTTTAAAGAAGGAAAGAATTATATATAATATAACAAAATAAAATATAAAATAATACATAAACTTTAACCTCCATTTTCCTTCCATAATCCTCCTGATTCAGAAGTAACTACTTGTGTCGCAAGCACCAGCTTGAGAAAAAAAGATGAGATACTGAATTATGTTTTAATAACTATACATGATGTTACCCCACCACTATGAATGATCCACTTAATAGAAATTTCCAAATTATCTAACATTACTTAATAACAGGTTTAATATTAATTAACAAGGTTAACATACAAAATTAGTAAGAAGAAAAATGAAGAGACAGAACAAAATATGAATAAAAGAAGTAAAATGGAACATAAAACTTATTAAAAATTTTATTAATAAAACAATAAATAATAAAAAATCTAATAAACTAAACTTTTCCACACAATTTTCCACCCAACCGTCTCCCTAACCCCTTATCCCTTTTCCCCGCCCAGATCTCCTTTCTTTTTCTCCTACCGTTTACTTGTAAATGAATAAATACTGCGCCATCTTGGGCGACAGAAGTAAACATAAAACTGTGAATGTGGACTTTTCCTCTTCAATGTACATGAACGTGCATACATGCAAATTTGCTTATGTTATGCTTAAAATATAATTTTCATTGCGGTTATTTCGCTCTTTAAAGTTTATCATAACTTTAATCCAAAAACTTACGTGTACCTTCTAATGAAAATACGCTCATACACATCGATAAAACTTTGTGTACTGGTTTTCTACCTGTTGTTGCTGCTAGTTGGCTCTCCACTTGGTCAAGCTCATCCGTTTTATTTTGTTTTTGCTCTTGCAAAATATTGACGAGCAACTGAACCGACTGGACTTGGTCTCCCACGACGCTGCTTGCTGCTTCTACCGCGGACGTGATGTTATCTAATACACTGGAATCGATGACAAAGGTTCCATTCTCTATGAGTGTAGCGAAATTCTCAAAGAGTTGATTGAAGCAAGTGATTTGGTCGGTTGTGAGGTTGGCCAGCTTGGTGGAGAGATCATCGATCATTGTAAGAAGCAGATCTGTTGGTTGCCAGTGACGGCATTGTCCTCATTTACCTCACAATAGATCGACGTGACAGTGTCGCCATCTTGACGATAGAGTAAGTAAGCGATCGCCGCTTCCTTCCGGAATTGCCAGGCTTGCTCGATGCTTCAATGACTCGTTGCAGGGCTTGATTGGTCTTTTGAAGAGCTGTGAGAGTGGTTGGAGGCAGCAATCTGGTTCTCGAGTCTTTCCAATTCTTGAAGTAATGTCTTTTCTTTGTGCAGTTCTGATTAAAGTATTTTGTGTAGTTCTGGTTGAACAGATGTTTGTTTCCTGGCTGGTTTGTGGGAGTGAAGTGGTTGGCTCAGAGGTTATTGGTGGCATTGTAGTTGTTGCGGTAGTATTGTTGATGAGTGTGTGGTAGTTGTGGTTCAGAAGTTACTGATGATACTGTGGTTTTGACTGTATTGTGGTTGATTGGCTGTTGGATGGCATTGTGCGTTGGTTTTCACAGTTGATGGCGATTCTGTTGGTGGCACTGTGCTGGTTTTGCACATCGGATTCTGTTTTTGGTGCACGTGTGTTGATTCACAATTGATGGTGATGTGTGTTGGTGGCCCTGTACTGTTGGTGACACAGTTGGCGGCGATTTGTTTTGTTGCAGTGTGTGGTAGGTTACTGTGCTGGTTGGTGCATATTTTGACGTGATTCTGTTGTTGAAGGCTCTGTGTTAGTTGGTGGCACAGTTGTCGGCGGTTCTGTTGTGGCGGGTCTGATGTTGAGGCTGTGTAGTTGGTGGCACAGTTTGTCGGCGGTTCTGTTGTTGTTCAGTGGTGGTTGTGCCCTGTGGTGGTTGGTGGCACAGAGTTGTCGGCGATTCTGTTGTTGGGATGGGTAGCAGTTGTCGGCGGTTCTGTGTTGGTGGCACTGTGGTGGTTGGTGGCACAGTTGTCGTGGTTCTGTTGTGGTGGTCACTGTGGTGGTTGGTGGCACAGTTGGTGGGCCCGGTTCTGTGTGGTGGCAATGGGCTTTCGTTGTGGGTGGCAGTGTTGGTCGGCGGTGTCGTTGTCGTTTGGGGGGCACAGTTGTCGGCTGGTTGTTGGTGGCACTGTGGTTGGGCACAGTTGTCGGCGGTTCTGTTGTTGGTGTGTGGGGCACAGTTTGTCGGCTGTTCTGTTGTTGGAGGCACTGTGGTGTTGGTGGCACAGTTGTCGGCTGTTCTGTTGTTGGAGGCACTGTGGTGGTTTGTGGCTCTGTTGTCGGCTGTTCTGTTGTTGGTGGCACTGTGGTGGTTGGTGGCACAGTTGTCGGCTGTTCGTTGTTGGTGGCACTGTGGTGGTTGGTGGCACAGTTGTCGGCTGTTCTGTTGTTGTGGCACTGTGGTGGTTGGTGGCACAGTTGGTCGGCTGTACTGTTGTTGGTGGCACTGTGGTGGTTGGTGGCACAGTTGTGCGTGTTTGTTGTTGTGGCTGTGGTTGTTGGTGGCACAGTTGTGGCTGGTCGTTGTGGGCTTTTCTGTTGGGTGGCACTTTGGTGGTTGGTGGCCAGTTGTCGGCTGTTTCTGTTGTTGGGGCACTGTGGTGGTTGGTGGCACAGTTGTCGGCTGTTCTGTTGTTGTGAGGCACTGTGCTGGTTGGTGGCAAGTTGTGGGCTGTTCTGTGTGGGCACTGTGGGTTGGTGGCACAGTTGTCGGCGTTCTGTTGTTGGTGGCACGTTGGTGGTTGGTGGCACAGTTGTGGCGTTGTGTTGGGGCACTGTGGTGGTTGGTGGCACAGTTGTCGGCGTTCTGTGTTAGTTGGAGCACTGTGGGTGGTTGGTGGCACAGTTGTCGGCTGTTCTGTTGTTACATTTGTCGCTGTTCTGTTGTTGGTGACACAGTTGTCGGCGGTTCTGTTGATGGTGGCACTGTGGTGGTTGGTGGCACAGTTGTCGGCGGTTCTGTCGTTGGTGACACAGTTGTCGGCGGTTCTGTTGTTGGTGGCACTGTGGTGGTTGGTGGCACAGTTGTCGGCGGTTCTGTTGTTGGTGGCACAGTTGTCGGCTGTTCTGTCGTTGGTGGCACTGTGGTGGTTGGTGGCACAGTTGTCGGCTGTTCTGTTGTTGGAGGCACTGTGGTGGTTGGTGGCACAGTTGTCGGCGGTTCTGTTGTTGGTGGTTCTGTTGTTGGTGGCACTGTGGTGGTTGGTGGCACAGTTGTCGGCTGTTCTGTTGTTGGAGGCGCTGTGGTGGTTGGTGGCACAGTTGTCGTTGGTTCTGTTGTTGGAGGCACTGTGCTGGTTGGTGGCACAGTTGTCGGCGGTTCTGTTGTTGGTGGCACAGTTGTCGGCGGTTCTGTTGCTGGAGGCACAGTTGTCGGCGGTTCTGTTGTTGTGTCTGTGTAGTTGGTGGCACAGTTGACTGCGATTCTGTGTTTGGTGGCACTGTGCTGATTAGTGTCACAGCAGTGGTTGGTGGCACAGTTGTTGGCAGTTCTGTTGTTGGAGGGAAAGATGTTGGTGGTTCTGTTGTTGGTGGCATTGTGTTGGTTGTTGGTTCATCAGTGGCTGTTGGTTGCTCAGAGGTCGTTGGTAACACTGTGGTTGTTGGTTCATCAGTGGTCGTTGGTTGCTGAGAGGTTGTTGGTAACACAGTGGTTGTATGTAAAACTGTGGTTGTTAGTTCATGGGTGGTTGTTTGTGACACAGTGGTTGTTTGTTGCTCAGAGGTCGTTGGTAACACAGTGGTTGTTTGGAAAACTGTGGTTGTTGGTTCATGAGTGGTCGTTGGTTGCTCAGAGGTCGATGGTGACACTTTGGTTGTTTGTTTAACTGTGGTTGTTGGTTCATCAGTGGTTGTTGGTTGCTCAATGGTCGTTGGTGACACTTTGGTTGTTTGTAAAACTGTGGTTGTTGGCTCATCAGTGGTTATTGGTTGCTCAGAGGTCGATGGTAACACTTTGGTTGTTTGTAAAACTGTGGTTGTTGGTTCATCAGTGGATGTTGGTTGCTGAGAGGCCGTTGGTGACACAGTAGTTGTTTGTAGCATCGTGGTGATTGATTGCGCGGTGGTTACTTGTGGCCGTGTGGTTGGTTCTACTTTTGTCGTTGACACCGTGGTTGTTAGCAAGAATTTGGTTGTTAGTTGCTCAGTGTTTTTTGGTGACCGTGTGGTTCGTTGATTTTCTGTCGTTTGTGAGTCAGTGGTAATTGTTGATGCTATGATTGTTTGCTCAGTGGTTTTTGGTAACTCAGTAGTTGATATAACTCCGGTTGTTGGTTCCTCAGTAGTTTTCTGTGGTGTTAGCTGCATTGTAGTCGTTGGTTGTTTAGTGGAATTAGGTGGCAGTGTAGTTACTTTTTCATTGGTGGACAGCTTAGCTTCTGTTGTATGAAATTCGGTGGTTGTTGGAGGGTCTGTGGATTTCAAAAGTTTTAATTGGATATCACTCTTTTTATCTACATCACACACACATACACATATATGTACACACACAAATACACTCATATACATAAATATACATATGTACACACGCATGTGCATATATATATACATATATATATATATATATATATAATATATATATATATATATATATGTGTGTGTGTGTGTGTGTGTGTGTGTGTGTGTGTGTGTGTGTGTGTTTGTGTGTGTGTATGTGTGTGCGCGCACGTGTGTGTAGTTGTTGCAAAACAATCCTAGGTGTTGACCTAGGAGGTCATGGCTTGGGTAACTCGACTAGTCTTGTGAGGAGCTAGAGATGAGCCGAGGGCCTGCCTGGAGGCTCAGCATGAGGATGCAAGTGAAGGGTAGATGCGACCATGCGTCCCCGTCAGCGTTAGTCCCCTGATGATGTTATATATACACACTTTCGCACACACATATGTCTATATATGCAATATGTATATATACATGTGTACATACATATACATGTGTACATACGTATACATATATGTGTATATACATATGCAATGTAGAATATATATTTACATAAATGCAATATTTTTGCATACATTCATATATATATTTATATATATATATATATATATATATATATATATATATATATATTACACACACACCATGATATAGATTATATATTTGGAAATTTTAATGTACAGCCTTCTGTTTGAAAGACTTTTAAAGATCAGGAAAGGAAGTTGTTACTCATCCATCATGAGTTTATACCTGGAACTTAAAAATAGTAAATAATGGACTATTATATAACAGTGGCCCCCAAACATTTTATACATACGAACTCTTTCTCAAACCTCTGACATATACGCGATCACCCAACGTTAACCTTCCATTTTCCTTCTTATAATCCTCCATGTAAGTCAAGGAAGTGAACTACTTGGTGGTCGCAACGCACCAGCTGGAAGCAACTAATATAACAGATATGGAGATACTGTACATCTAGTGTTTTAATCACACTATACATGTTGTACCCCCTCTTATGATAGCAATCCAATGGTATTGTCAATTACAATTACCCGAAAGCACGGGTTAAATTATACTTATACCAGGTTTTACTATTCTCACAAAGGTTCGCACACAGGTAAAGAAGTATAGATGAGAGAGCCCAGAAAGGAGATAGAGACAGAACAAAAGAAAATGAAGATGGGAGACAGTAATAAAGAGAACCATCAAACTTATCTTTTTATTATAAAATTATAGTTATAATAATAAAAGCAACAAATAAATAATAATTGTAAAATTGCTAATAAAACACTAAACAGTTGTCATCTACCGCAACCAGGTCCTCCCCTCAACCCGTCTTATCCCTTTTCCCCTCCCAGATCTCTTCTTTTTTCTCCTCACCTGTCTTTTACTTTAGATGCAATAAATACTGCGCCATCTATGGGCGACATGAAGTAACACATAAAACTGTGAATGTGGACTTTTTCTCTTGAATGTACATGAACATGCATACATGCAAAATTTGCTTATGTTATGCTTAAAATATAATTTTCATTGCGGTTATTTCGCTCTTTGAAGTTTCTCATATTAACTTAAATTCAAAACTTACATGTACAATCTAATGAAAATACGCTCATACACGTCGATAAAACTGTGTGTACTGGTTTTCTACCTGTTGTTGCTGCTAGTTGGCTCTCCACTTGGTCAAGCTCATCCGTTTTATTTTGTTTTTGTTCTTGCAAAATAGTGACGAGCAACTGAACCGACTGGACTTGGTCTCCCACGACGCTGCTTGCTGCTTCTACCGCGGCCGTGATGTTATCTAATACACTGGAATCAATGACAAAGGTTCCATTCTCTATGAGTGTAGCGAAATTCTCAATGAGTTGATTGAAGCAAGT
>NC_051402.1:21495356-21503202 GCF_015228065.2 Penaeus monodon
GTAATTTGTATATACATTCATACATCCATCATAATATACAAACACACACACAACACACACACACACACACACACACACACACAGATATATATATGTATATATTTTTTTTTTTTCTTCTTTTTTTTCTTTTTTCAACAGCAATTCATTCCACTGCAGGACAATTCACTTACTGAGAGGTTATATATGGCAGTGCCACCCTTGCCTGATTGGATGCCCTTCCTAATCAACCGCGGTTTGTGCCACGGCGGTGACTTCCCGTACGACACTTGCGTTTGACTTCTCAAGGCGATATGTCGTTTTCTAGGAGGGCAATCGAGGTGAAGTTCCTTGCCCAAGGGAACAATGCGCCGGTCGGTGACTCGAACCCTCGAACTCAGATTGCCGTCGTGACAATCTTGAGTCCGATGCCCTAACCGCTCGGCCACCACGGCCTCATATATATATATATATATATATATATATATATATATTATATATATATATATATATATATACACAATACATATATATATATATATATATATATATATAAATATTTTATATATATATATATATATATTATATATATTATATATATCTCTATATCTTATATATATATATATATATATATATATATCTATATATTATTATTATTGTTCTATATTTTGTTATATTAATATATCTATATATATATATCTATCTATATCTATATATATTTTTAATATTATATGTATTGTGTATATATATATATCTATATATATCTATTTTTATCTATATATATATATATCTATTATATTATATATATGAGGCCGTGGTGGCCGAGCGGTTAGGGCATCGGACTCAAGATTGTCACGACGGCAATCTGAGTTCGAGGGTTCGAGTCACCGACCGGCGCATTGTTCCCTTGGGCAAGGAACGTCACCTCGATTGCCCTCCTAGAAAACGACATATCCCCTTTGAGAAGTCAAACGCAGTGTCGTACGGGAAGTCACCGCCGTGGCACAAACCGCGGTTGATTAGGAAGGGCATCCAATCAGGCAAGGGTGGCACTGCCATATATAACCTCTCAGTAAGTGAATTGTCCTGCAGTGGAATGAATTGCTGTTGAAAAAAGAAAAAAAAGAAGAAAAAAAAAATATATATACATATATATATCTGTGTGTGTGTGTGTGTGTGTGTGTGTGTGTGTTTGTGTGTGTGTTTGTATATTATGTATATGTATGTATGAACATGTATATATACAAATACATACACACACACACACACACACACATACACTCTCACACACACACACACACACACACACACACACACACACACACACACACAATATATATATATATATATATATTATATATATATATATATACATATATGTATATATCATCAATAACGGTAAGCTCATGTTTGAGCAGCCGTGGACCTCTCCACCATCCTTCGCCACTAAACTCGATCTTACGCTTTTCTTTCCACTTATACCATCGACAGCCCGCAAATATCTTTGATATTGTCGCTCAGTCTTGTCTTCGGTTTCCCTCTTCCTCTGTTTCCTATCACCATCCCTGTCAGAAAGTTTTTCTCAATACTTTTACTTCTCATTACATGACCAATAACTTTAATTTCCTCTTGTTCAGATGTCCAACAGTCGGTCTTTACAATTTATTTTTCTCAGCACTTCATCATTCGTCTTCTCTGTCCAGCTAATACGCAGTACTCGTCTGTAACACCACATTTCAAACTATTGATCTTTTTCTTGTCTATCTACTTCAACCCCCAAACACTCAGAACCATATGATGCAATTGGGAAACTAATGAGTTCAAAAACCTCAGCTTTGTCCGTAAGGTAATGCTCCGGTCTTTCCAGATGTTATTGAGAGCAATTGTGGTGCTTTTGACAATGGTAATTCTTCTTTTATCTCCGGTGAATCATCATATGTATTAGTTAAAACAGCTCCAGATAAGTGAACTCTTTCACATTTTCCACAATCTTTCCCATTGATTGTAACATGTTCATCATTGTTCATTGCCGGTTATCTTTGAATCTTCATGATCTTAGTTTTCTTGGCATTAAGAAACAGCCAGCCTTTTCGCTTGCTTCTCTAACTTTATCTAGTAGTTGTTGTAGTTCAGTGATACTGCTGGCACCAAACTATATCATCGGCGTACCTCAGATTTGATTTTTTTGTATCCCCCAAACATCCACAGTTCCTTCAAATTCTCTAGAGCACCTCTCATAATTGTTTCAGAATATATTAAAGAGGTGCGGAGACAGAATGCAACCCTGTCGTACTCCTTGTTTGACTTCGAACCATTCTGTTAACCATAATGGTTCTTACAGCTGCTTGTTTGGTCATAAAAGGCTTTTATTAATTGGATGATGTGTTTTGGAAACTTCATATCGTACATGTTATTCCAGAGGATATCGTGATCACAGTATCAAAGCTTTCACATAATCGATGAAACACAGGTATGGTCTTTTTGATGTTCTCTGTTTTCTCTATGATAAATTTTTAAATTTAGAATCTGGTTTCTGGTACCTTTCCAGGGCGAAACCCGCTTGTTCGTCTGCAATTTCCTCTCGAAACTTCAACTTCATTCTTTCAGCAATAATTTTCAACAAATTTTTGCTGCTGTGACTTATTAAGGCATTGTCCTATTATTGTTGCATTGGAGTGCGTCCCTTTTTTAGGTAGGGGAGTAAGACTGATTTTACCCAGTCTTCTGGCCATTTTCTTCTTTCCCGTATTTTTGTACAGAGTTTGTAGAAGATATTCAACACTTTCGCCAGCATTCTTATTAGTTCTGCTGTTATTTCATCTATTCCGGGCTCTTGTTATTCTTTACTTCTTTTATGGCTTTTATAACTTCGTCCAGCAGAGGCGGTGGTACATCCTCGATGTCATTGAGTCTAATTAATGTTGTTGTTAGATTTTTATTCTTTTTTTATAGTTGGAACAATATTGATTCCATCTATCTTTGACTTCTTTTCCATCACATAAACAAGTCCCTCTTCAGTTTTGATAGTGTCCATTGTAGGTTTAAATTTCGTGTGATGTTTCGTACTACTTGGTAGAGTTCTTTAGTTGTCTTTTTGATAGAACAGTTTTCAATTCTCTGGCAATGTTCATTTAATATTTTTCCTTATCTTGTCGCAATAATCTTTGAATTTTTGTATTTTGTTTTTTGTAAATTACTTTTTCAACTGGATTATTGATACCTTTTTTTTTTTAGGCATCTTCTTGTTTCAATTTCACTTAGTGTTTTTTCAGATATCCAGGGGGAATTTGTCTTTTTCTTTTTGTCGATAGTTTCTTAAGCAGTGCTCAGCAAGAGTTCTTTTCCTTCTTCCCACACTCATTTGGTGTTTTTTTCATCTTCACATTGATTGAGTATTTCAAATTTGTTTGACACTGCAATTCTGTATTGTTATCAAGAGTTTTTGTAGTCGAGCTTTAGAGGTGTGTTGGACGCTCTATCTTTTTGAGTCTTTTTTAAAGTCGATAGTTATAGTTGGTGGTCACTGTTGCAGTCGGCACCAGGTCTTGTTTTGGAATTTTTTATGCACGTCTTCCATTTTTGGTTCAGCACAATGTAGTCAAATTTGGGTTTCGTGTTCTTTTGTCTGGTGAAAACCACGTGTAACAAGTGTCTTGGGTGGTGTTGGAACAATGTATTGGCTATAACTAAATTATTTGTACTACAGAATTCAATAAATCTTTACCTCTTTCATTTATATCTCCAAAGCCGAATTTCCACAGGTGTAATTTTTTAGATTATTTTTTCCTACTTTGGCGTTGAGGTCTCCATGATTATTTTTACATCTCTGTTAGGGATGTGTCTAAAGTATCTTGGAGAGATTTATAAAAATTTCCATTTCTTCATCACTTGCAATATTGGTTGGTGCGTAGCATTGTATAATACTAATATTATGAGGTTTTGCTTGTATTCTGACTTTTAAAATGCGATCATTTATTGGGCTGTACCCAATTAGTGCATTTGCAGTTTTTTCGTGAGAATCATAACAACTCCGTGACTATAATTTTCCTTCTTCTTTTCCAGAAAAAAGAACTGTCTTGTTTTCTTTAGTTTTTGAAACTTCCATTACTTTTCCAAATTTGGTCTCACTTATTCCTAGTATTTGAATGTTGTATCTATCCATTTCGTTACAGACAGTATGTAATTTACCCATCTCTTTTATTTCCTTACGTTCCACGTTCCGATTTTTAATGTGTTTCTTAATTGGACCTGTTTTCTTTATCTTCTTTGTCTTCCAGATGCATGTTTAACATTGTCAGCCTGGTTGCCCACTAACTAACGCGCCCCTTGATAACCCACGCGACGGGCGATGTGGTATGAATTATCGTTTCTGTATTTAATCATTGGTGTAGAGGTTTGTCAGGGGAAAATAAAAGTTGAGTGGAATCCCCCAGGCTCCTTCTCAACTCGCAGTCTCCAACTAATTAGGAGAAACTATCTCTGCCGCTTTTTAAAACAGTTACCTGTAATACGCCAACATATTATTTGGTGAACCCGTAATCTAGACTGAAAGGGGTTTTCACCAGATATCCACTGCCCTGCTGCCGACAGTTTCACCGCAACCCTGGTATAGGGAGCTAAAAGGGTGCTATCCTTGTTCAAGGGAACCCCAGGGTGCAGTTTATTGTCTTACCCAGGACAAAAATATATATATATATATATATAAAATATATATATATATATATATATACATATACATATTTGTATATATATACACGTTCATACATACATATACATAATATATAAACACACATACACACACACACACACACACGCACACACACACACACACACACACACACATATATGTATATATATATGTATATATATATGTATATATATATATATATATATATATATATATATTTTATTATAGATATACCTGTCTATATATATATATATATATATATGTGTGTGTGTGTGTGTGTGTGTGTGTGTGTGTGTGTGTGTGTGTGTGTGTGTACATTTATATATATATATACACGTTCATACATACATATACATATATAACACCACACGCGCACACACACACAGATATATATTATAATATATATATATATATATATATATATATTATTATATATATATATATATATATATATAGGATCGAGTTTAGTGGCGAGGGATGGTGGAGAGGTCCACGGCTGCTCAAACATGAGCATACCGTTTTTGATTGATATATATATATGTGTGTGTGTGTGTGTGTGTGTGTGTGTTGTGTGTGTGTGTGTGTGAGAGTGTGTGTTGTGTGTGTGTGTGTGGTGTATGTGTGTGTTTACATATTATGTATATGTATATATGAATGTGTATATATATACAAATATGTTTATATATATATATATTATATATCTATTATTATAAAATATATATTATATATTTATATATATATTTATATATACACACATATATCTGTATATATATGTACATATATATATATATATATATCTATATATATATATATATATATATATGTGTGTGTGTGTGTGTGTGTGTGTGTGTGTGTGTGTTGTGTGTGTGTGAGCGTGTGTGTGTGTGTGTGTGTGTGTGTGTGTCTGTGTGTGTGGGGGGTGTGTATGTATGTACACACCACACACACACACACACCACACACACACCGATATATATATATATATTATCTATATATATAATATATATTATTATATTTTATATATATTATGTATGTATGTATATATATATGTATGTATACATATGTATATATATATATATATATATATATATATATATATATATATATATATATCGATCGGTAAGTAAGATTGATTTACGATTAAACGTTTTTCTTTCAACAGAGAAGAGATGGCAGGTGATGGAACTCCAAACACGGTGTCCGAATGTCCCTCAGGTCTGGTAGGTAGTTACGGTGAAGCCACCGTGAGGTGAGTCTCCGCTTATTAGGCGGGGCGAAGAGCGGAAAGCAGCATTCGCCTACTGACCAACATGGGTTTCAGCAGTTCTCTTTGCCTTCTTTCGGTGTTCTTTCTGCCCTATTGCTGGACGAAACCTCTATTGGACCGTGATGGGACCTGTGCTGTGTGGCCCTCCGAATGCGGGCGTCAAGTGGGTTCCCGCATCGTGGGTGGGGAGGAGTCCACCACCCAGCAGTGGCCGTGGGTGGCGAGTCTCAACATGGTGTGGGGAAGCCACTTTTGCGGGGGCTCTTTCATTACCCGGCGCCACGTGGTGACTGCTGCCCACTGCGTGTCCTTCTTCCGCCTCCTGCCGCATTTTCTGCAGGTGCGGGTGGGCGGCCACGACGCGCAGGTCACGGCCCGCGTGTCCCTCGTCAGCATCCACCCCAACTTCGGACGCCTTGCCAAGTTCGACTCCGACCTAGCGTTGCTCACGTTGGCGGAGCCCGTGGTCTTCAACACCGCCACAGCGCCGGTGTGCCTGCCGTCAGCCGAGGCGACGCCGGGCCGACCAGCGATGGTAGTCGGCTGGGGCAAGGTCGCTGAGGGCGCGCAGGTCTTCAGCCAGACCCTCCGTCAGGTTGAAGTCGAGCTTCAGGACAAGGACGCCTGTGCCGGTTATGGCTCGTCACTAACGCACGGTATGTTGTGTGCAGGCGTGAGTGGCGGTGGACGCGACTCCTGCCACGGTGACTCGGGCGGGCCTCTCATGACTCAGGACGGCGACTCCCGGTGGGTAATCGCGGGCGTCGTCAGTTTCGGCCGAGGCTGTGGGCGGCCAGATTTTCCGGGCGTCTATGTTGACTTGTTCCACTTCAGGGATTGGATTGTTGATTTGGTTATGTAATAAACATGCACTAAGTTCCACATTCTGTTTCATTTGCAGCTAAAATTATAAGATAACAACTGGAGATTACACAGATTACTAATTACACAGTAACGTAATTATTAATTATTGACTATCAAAGCAATGAAAGAAAGAACGTGGTACCAACAGCATGAAGAAATTCCCTTGATGTTCCTACGTGTTCAGTGGAAAATTCCGTAATCTTATTTGTGCTTGAAATGCTGGCATTACTGCATTCAGCAGAACATGGAAGCAAAAGTCTGAAAACTCTTCTAAAGTGCGTCCAGTTTTAGGAAATTCTAATCTCCAGACACTTAATAGTTATGTTAACGTATGTCTGGACTGTCAAAACTCGCACCTCAATTGCCTGCCTAGCCGCTGGGTGGGTAAGCCAGCCCAAGTCAGTGCCGGTCCCAGAACCGGGTAAATAGAGATGGTGACTCGATAAAAACACCGGGGGGAGGGCAACGTAGGCACACAGAAACACACATACACACACACATACACACACACACGCACAGAAACACACACACACACTTTTTTACGGTAGGTTCAAGCCGCCGTGATCATAGCATGATACTTAATTGTAGTTTTCATGTTGTGATGCTCTTGGAGTGAGTACGTGGTAGGGTCCCCAGTTCCTTTCCACGGAGAGTGCCGGTGTTACCTTTCTAGGTAATCATTCTCTCTATTTATCCGGGTTTGGGACCAGTTATAAAAAATTTCCATTTCTTTATCACTTGCAATATTGGTTGGTGCGTAGCATTGTATAATACTAATATTATGAGGTTTTGCTTGTATTCTGACTTTTAAATGCGATCATTTATTGGCTGTACCCAATTAGTGATTTGCGTTTTTTTCGTGAGAATCATAGCACTCCGTGATATATTTCCTTCTTCTTTTCAAAAAAAAAACTGTCTTGTTTTCTTTAGTTTTGAACTTCCATTACTTTTCCAAATGTCTCACATATTCCTAGTATTTGAATGTTGTATCTATCCTTTCGTTCAGACGTATTATTTCCCATCTTTTCTTTTCCCAAAGTTCCACCCCTTTT
>NC_051402.1:21503302-21520802 GCF_015228065.2 Penaeus monodon
TTGTCTATCTACTCACCCCACACTCAGACCAGATGCATTTGTGGTTGTGTTGTGTGTGTGTGTGTGTATGTTGTGTTTTCCAGTGTGTTGTGTGAGTGCTGTGGTGTGTTGTGCTGTATATTGTTGTTGTTTATCTCAAACGGTATGCTCATGTTTGACAGCCGTGGACTCTCCACCATCCTTCGCCACTAAACTCGATCTTACGCTTTTCTTTCCACTTATACCGTCGACAGCCCGCAAATATCTTTGATATTGTCGCTCAGTCCTTGTCTTCGTTTGCCTCTCTTCCTCTGTTTCCTATCACCATCCCTGTCAGCAAGTTTTTCTCAATACTTTTACTTCTCATTACATGACCAATAAACTTTAATTTTCCTCTTGTTCAAAATGTCCAACAGTCGGTCTTTACAATTTATTTTTCTCAGCACTTCATCATTCGTCTTCTTCTCTGTCCAGCTAATACGCGTACTCGTCTGTAACACCACATTTCAAAACTATTGATCTTTTTCTTGTCTATCTACTTCAACACCCAACACTCAGAACCATATGATGCAATTGGGAAAACTAATGAGTTCAATAACCTCAGCTTTGTCCGTAAGGTAATGCTTCGGTCTTTCCAGATGTTATTGAGAGCAATTGTGGCGCTTTTGGCAATGGTAATTCTTCTTTTTATCTCCGTTGAATCATCATATGTATTAGTTAAAACAGCTCCAAAAATAGTGAACTCTTTTCACATTTTCCACAATCATTCCATTGATTGTACATGTTCATCATTGTTCATTGCCGTGTTATCTTTGAATCTTCATGATCTTAGTTTTCTTGGCATTAAGAAATAAGCCAGCCTTTTCGCTTGCTTCTCTAACTTTATCTAGTAGTTGTTGTAGTTCAGTGATACTCAGTGTGTTTGTGTGATTGTGCGCGCGTGTGTGTGTGTATGTGCTTGTATATGTGTGTGTGTGTATATACATGTATATATATATATACATACTCACACACACACACACATACATACGGATGCCTATATATATATATATATATATATATATATATATATATATATATATATATATATATATATATATATATATTTTTTTTTTTTTTTTTTTTTTTTTTTTTTTTTTTTTTTTTTTTTTTTTTATGTGCCTTGTCCTACAAGGACATTGGCGATCATGGGTTTCCATGATTTTCTTGGCAATTTAGAGCGGTGGTTTGCCGTTGCCCTCCCCCCGGTGTTTTTATCGAGTCACCATCTCTATTTACCCGGTTCTGGGACCGGCACTGACTTGGGCTGGCTTTGTAATTGTTCTGCATATATTTGTTGGTGTTCCATTACCTCAAACTTCAATCACCCTCGGTCGCTGGTAGTGACTCGGTGTTTAATTTTAATTAGCAAATCTATAGAAACTTTTTCAATAATAATAATAATAATAATAATAATAATAATAATAATAATAATAATAATAATAATAATAATAATAATAATAATAATAATAATAATAATAATAATAATAATAGAATATATATATATATATGTGTGTGTGTGTGTGTGTGTGTGTGTGTGTGTGTGTGTGTGTGTGTGAGTGTGTGTGTGAGTGTGTGTGTGTTGTGTGTGTGTGTATGTTATATAGTTTCCCCTGAAGTTCGTTCCGAATGCCCACGCCAACCCACGAGGGATAAAAATGTGTTACCCCTCTTTCTATATATCTATTTTCTTTGTTTTATTGTTACATTTTTGCATTTTTATGAACTTTATAACCCTTTAAAACGAAATATAAAATCATTTTCTTTCTTATATTTACTTTTATGCACTCTTGGGTAAAGAACTTGCGTAAATTTTTATCCTTTATTTTTTATTCTCAGTTTTATACACATTTCTTTTAAGGGGGTGTAATTTTTTTTTGTAAATTTATAGAGATATGCAAGTAATTTTACACTTAAGGGCCTGTTACGCCACCTAGGGAGGGGGGATTCGTTTGTTCGTTCCCGGGCTAGTTACTAGCCCATTCACTGAATCCTTGCTGGTGGTCGGCTATGTATAGCCCGGGGAACGAGCGAGAAGACAGACAGGTGGGGTAGCCTTGTCTGGGAGAAGTCCTTTAGCGGCCGACGTATACCCGGTGGAGGCTAATGACGTTGGGTTTGTGTTTCTTGTTGTCGGTCGTAAGGGCGAGGTTTTTGATGGCGGTAAGAAGGGAATTTAATTTTTTTAAACATTTTTACATTAAAACAGAGTGCTACGCCGTTTTTCTGTTTCTTCTTCTTCTTTTATCGTTCGTTCTTGTTTTACTTTTTCGTCAAGTTTGGGTTTTCCCTGTTTGTAACTTTTCAGTATTGTTTTAAGTGTATTATTTTAAAGTATTCTATTTTATCAATAAATGTACTTCACCGGGCGGAAGGCAATGGCAAACCACCGCTCTAAATTGCCAAGAAAAATCATGGAAGCCCATGATCGCCAAGCCGCGGTGGCCGAATGGCTAAGCATCGGACTCAAGACTGTCACGACGGCAATCTGAGTTTGAGGGTTCGAGTCACCGACCGGCGCGTTGTTTCATTGGGCAAGGAACTTCACCTCGATTGCTTACCTTGCCACTGGGTGGCCAAGCCAGCCAAAGTTAGTGCTGGTCCCAAGCCCGGATAAGATAGAGAGAATGATTACCTAAAAAAAAAAAAAAAAAAGTAACACCGGCACTCTCCGTGGAAAGGAACTGGGGACCCTACCACGTGCTCACTCCAAGAGCATCACAACATGAAAACTACAATTAAGTATCATGCTGTGACCAATGCGGCTCAGACATCAACCTACCGTTAAAAGAAGATGGGAAGCAACTAAGTACATTTTATCAACCCCTAAGGCTGACACGCACTCCCCTCGGAGCTAATCACGCTTACCAGACGGAAGCCCTTTCCTTTTGATTTCGTTACACACTTTTAGATGTCTTCATCTTTCGATTCATGCATTGTTCCTGGACGTACGAACCAGGTGGTGGCAGCGACTAATGACCTAACTAACAAGGTTTATATATATATATATATATATATATATATATAAATAAATATATAATGTATATATATATATATATTATATATATATATATATATTATATATATATATATATATATATATATATATATATATATATAATGTTTAAGAGTGATTAAGCCAATCACTACACCGGTCCCAGGCCCGGGTAAATAGAAGGGGTACGCGTCAGAAAGGGCATCCGGCCATAAATTATATATATATATATATATATATATATATATATATATGTATGCATATATATATGTATGCATATATATATGTATGCATATATATATGTATGCATATATATATGCAAAAAAAAAAAAAAAAAAAAAAAAATATATATATATATATATAAATATATATATATATATATATATATATATATATATATATATATATATATATATATATACATACATATATATATATGCATATATATACATATATGGGACGCGGTGGCCGAATGGTTAGAGCGTCGGACTCATGACTGTCACGACGGCAATCTGAGTTCGAGGGTTCGAGTCACCGGCCGGCGCGCTGTTTCCCTTGGGCAAGGAACTTCACCTCGATTGCCTACCTAGCCACTGGGTGGCCAAGCCAGCTCAAGTCAATGCCGGGTAAATAGAGATGGTGACTCGATAAAAACACCGGGCGGAAGGCAATGGCAAACCACCGCTCTAAATTGCTAAGATCATGGAAAGCCCATGATCCTCAAGGCCGCGGTGGCCGAATGGTTAGAGCGTCGGACTCAGGACTGTCACGACGGCAATCTGAATACGAGGGTTTGAGTCACCAACCGCCGCGTTGTTCCCTTGGGCAAGGAACTTCACCTTGATTGCCTGCCTAGCCACTGGGTGGCGAAGCCAGCCCAAGTCAAGTGCTGGTCTCAAGGCCGGATAAATAGAGAGAATGATTACCTAAAAAGGTACCACCGGCACTCTCCGTGGAAAGGAACTGGGGACCCTACCACGTACTCACTCCAAGAGCATCACAACATGAAAACTACAATTAAGTATCATGCTGTGACCACGGCGGCTCAGACATGAACCTACCGTTTAAAAGAAGAAGAATATACATATATGCATATATATATATAATATATATATATATATATATATATATATATATATAGATATATATAGATAGATATATATATATGCAATATATATATTTATATATATATATATATATATATATATATATATATAATATATATATCTATATATATATATAATATATATATATATATATATTATATATTTATAATATTATATATATATTATATATAATATATATAATATATATATATATATATTATATATACTATCAATATATTTATTATATTATATATATTATATATATATTATCATATATATAATATATATATATATATATATATATATTATATATATTATTATATACTATTATATATGCATATATATATATAATATATATATATATATATATATATATAATATATATATATATATATATATATTTTAATATATATTTATTTTTTATAAAATTTTAATATTTTTTTTTATATATATTATTTATATATTATATTATATTTTTTATATTATTATTATATTTTTAATATTATATATTAAAAAATTTTTATATATTAATAAAATTATATATATATATTATATTTATATGCATATAATATGCATATTATTGCATAGATTATATATATATATAATTATATATATTATGCTTTATATATAGGGAAAGAAAAACCCCAATAAAAAAACTAGATTTTTTGAAAATGAGACACGTTTCAAAATCCACCTGTTTCCCATCTTCAGGTCGAAGAGGAAAGGGAAGGGGGGTATAAAAGAAGAGGGGAAAGGGGCCGGGGGAACACGGGGCGGGTGAGGACAGACGCGGAAGAAGGGAAGTACATCGGGTCGGGGGTCGGGCGGACTATGCCCGGGGGGGGCCCGGCATACAGTAGAAGGGGGGGATAGGGAAGAAAGGAGCTGTCGCAGAGAAAAGCCCTGTTAAAGTTAAAAATTGGCAGCAGTTTTAAAAAGGAAGATTCCACAGTCTGGGGGAGGGGGACACGGGGGAAAGGGAAAACAAAATGGGCCTGCGCCCATCCATCTGAGGGCCCAGTGTCCCACTGTGGCAAAAAAGGGGGTTATTGTTGTGTCCCCCTGGATAACGTACTTATTTTGGGCGACGCTTGGAAACTGGGGCCTGTTTCGGGGCCAAAATACTGCTTTTCCGGAGGGACAAAGGAAAAAGCATAGGGGCCCCCTCGCGGGGGAAGGGAGGGCTAGTATGGACCAGTTGCGGGCGGAGAGTTTTTTCACCTGGGGAAAGATCAGCCTGCAGTTTAGGGGTGAAGAGGGCGACGGGGTGAGTAATTTTTCCCCGTGTAGGGCAGGCTGAGGACGGGCAATGGGAGTCAATTTTTGGGGGAGAGTCGTGTAGAAGGGACGCCGCGCCCGGATAACGCGGCTCAAACATGGCCAGGGGAGCCCAGTTTTTGGGGAAAGACGACGAAAGGAAAAGATCTCTCCATCCAGGGACTGGGGGTCACTGCGAAGGGAAAAGCGGGTGGGAACACCCCCTCTTCCATGGAGGGGTGGTATGAGAGAAGTTATGTACATACCCTAGCAGGGTTTCCTGATGGAAAGGGGAAGTGGTCAGCAAGCGATGGACTAAGGTGCCAAAAAGGGACCTGTTGTCAACCTCCCCTTCCCCTTGAAAAGGATGGAAGGGAGAGAGGGTTCACTGCATCAGGAACCCGGAAAAGCAGGGTCGAGGCCAGAGACAAAAAACGTCGTCGACATACCTCAGGGCCCGATCGACGGCCGAAAGGAAGGAAGGGAGAAACTCGCTCAAAATTCCCTAACAGGGTTTTCCAGGATGGGGAGAGGGGAGAGCCCTGGCAACACCGAAAGTCTGGAGTAAAAACGACCTTCGAAAGAAAAGGAATTAAATCCAACACAGCGAAACACTGGGGGAAGGCGTCGGTGGCAAAGGAGACGAGGATCTCTGCGGGGAGTCTCCCCGGAGGAAAGCCAGGACATCATCAAGCGGGGGCCTTGGTGAACAGGGTCAAATCCAAGCTCATCATGGTCCCGTGAAGCCCCCCCAACGCGGGGGATGAAAACCCGAATGGGGCAGGGGAGCAGGAGAAAGGTGCCAAGAAGGGGATGAGACACTTTGCCAGCCGGCAGCAAGAGGGTGCGTCACAGATCCCCGGGAGAGATGATGGGGCGCAGAGGCACGGCCGCTTATGGGTTTTAGGAAGCCCCTAGAAATGAGGGAGTCGAGGGTTGATGACTCTGAACCTCTGGTATAGATTCCCTCCGGAAAACAGGCTCTTCTCTTTCAGGCGACGGTGGAAGGGAGCAGCAATGCTTCCGGGGGTACTAGTCAAGGAGCATAAATGGGGGCGTCATCCAACAGGTCCTGGGGCCCCCTTATAAATATATATATATATATATATATATATTACATTAATATGATTTAAATATATATATATATATAATATATATATCTTATATATCATATATATATTATGATATATTTATATATATATATATATATATATATATATATATATATATATATGTATATATATATATATGCATATAATATATATAATATAATATATATATAGATATATATATATTATATTATATATATGATTATATAATATATTTTTATAATATATTATATTATATTTTTCATATATTATATAGATATATATATATATGTCTATATATATATATCATATTATATATATATATTATATATATATATATATATATATATATATATAGTATATAATATATATATATGCATATATATATATGGAAGAAAAACCCACAATACAAAAACTAGATTTATGTAAAATGAGACTACAGTTTCGAAATCCACCTGGAATCCATCTTTAAATCTGAAGAGGGAAGGAAGAGGAGGGGTATAAAAGAGAGAGAGGAGAGGCAACGCGGGAACACGGGGCGGGTGAGGACAGACGAACGGAAGCAGAGGAGGTTCACATCAGGTCGGAGGATCGGGCGGACTATGCGCCGGGTGGCCGGCATACAGTAGAAGGCGGAGGATATGGGAAGCAAGGAGGCTGTCAGCAGGAGAAAAGCCGCTTTTCAAGTTGAAATTATGCAGCAGCTTTATAAAGGAAAATTCCACCAGTCTGCGGGAGTGGACATCGGCGGAAGGAAACACAATCCGCGCTGCTGACCAGTCCATCTGATGGCCAGTGTCCCACTGATGGCAAAAGAGGGCGTTATTGTTGTGTCCCCTGGATATAGCGTACTTATGTTGAGACAGACGCTTGGTAAGACTGGCGCCTGTTTCGCCAAAGTACTGCTTGTCACAGGAGGCACAAGGAACAGCATAGGTGCCCACCTTCGCGGAGGAAGGAGGGCTAGTATGGACCAGGTTGCGACGGAGAGTGTTCACCTGGCGAAAGATCAGCCTGCAGTTGAGAGGGTGAAGAGGGCGACGGAGAGAGTAAATTTCCTCAGTGTAGGGCAGGCTGAGGACGGGCAAATGAGGAGTCAATTTAGGAGGAGAGTCGTGATAGAAGGTACGCCGCGCCCTGGATAACGCGGCATCGAGAACATGGCCAGGGTAGCCCAGTTTGGAGAAAGAGCGACGAAGGAAGACGATCTCTCCATCCAGGTACTGGGGGTCACAGATGCGAAGGAACAGCGAGGTGGCAACACCTCTCTTCACATGGAGAGGGTGGTATGAGAAGAAGTGTATGTACATACCACTATGCATGGGTTTCCTGTATATGGAGAAGGAGAAGTGGTCAGCAGAGCGATGGACTAAGGTGTCCAAGAAAGGGAGCCTGTTGTCAACCTCCCATTCCACCTTGAAACGGATGGAAGGAGAGAGAGAGTTCAGCTGCATCAGGAAACCCGGAAACAGAGCAGGGTCATGAGGCCAGAGAGCAAAGACGTCGTCGACATACCTCAGCCAGATCGACGGCCGAATGGAGATGGAAGGGAGAAGCTCAGACTCGAAGAATTCCATGAACAGGTTTGCCAGGACTGGAGAGAGGGGAGAGCCCATGGCAACACCGAACGTCTGGGAGTAAAAACGACCTTCGAAAGAAAAGGAATTAGAATCCACACACAGACGAATCAGCTGGAGGAAGGCGTCGGTGGGCAAAGGGAGACGAGGATCCTCTGCGGGGAGTCTCCTCTGGAGGAAAGCCAGGACATCATCAAGCGGGACCTTGGTGAACAGGGAGTCAACGTCCAAGCTCATCATGGTCACCGGTGAAGCTCCGCGAACGCGGGAGATGAAGTCCTGAGAGTGGCGCAGGTGAGCAGGAGAGAAGGTGCCAAGAAGGGGAGTGAGACACTTTGCCAGCCAGGCAGCAAGAGGGTGCGTCACAGATCCCCGGGAGGAGATGATGGGGCGCAGAGGCACGGCCGGCTTATGGGTTTTAGGAAGCCCATAGAAATGAGGGAGTCGAGGGTTGATGACTCTGAACCTCTGGTATAGATTCGCCTCCGGAAAACAGGCTGCTATCTCTTTCAGGCGACGGTGGAAGGTAGCAGCAATGCGTTCACGGGGGTCACTAGTCAAGGGAGCATAAGTGGAGGCGTCATCCAACAGGTCCTGGGCCTTCTGCAGGTAAGAGGCATGGTCGAGGACCACCACCGAGTTGCCCTTGTCAGAGGGCAGAATATATATATATATATATATATATATATATATATATATATATATATATATATATATATTTTATATATATTATATATATATATATATACGCTGCCATCACCTGGTTAGTACGTCCAGGAACAATGCATGAATTGAAAGATGGAGACAACTAGAAGAGTGTAACGAGATCAAAAGGAAAGTGTGTATGTGTTAGAAAAGGAAAAATGACCTAATTCACAAGGGTTGCACTCAGTTGCTTGCCATAGGTAGCCAAATTATGGTATCATTTGTCTCTTTCAAAGGGTTTTCATTAAAAATAGAGGAATTTCATTCACGAAGCTTTAAAATACATTTATTGATAAAATAGAATACTTTAGAATAATACACTTAAAACAATACTGAAAAGTTACAAACAGGGAAAACCCAAACTTGACGAAAAAGTAAAACAAGAACGAACGATAAAAGAAGAAGAAGAAACAGAAAAACGGCGTAGCACTCTGTTTTAATGTAAAAATGTTTAAAAAAATTAAATTCCCTTCTTACCGCCATCAAAAACCTCGCCCTTACGACCGACAACAAGAAACACAAACCCAACGTCATTAGCCTCCACCGGGTATAAGTCGGCCACTAAAGGACGTCTCCCAGACAAGGCTACCCCACCTGTCTGTCTTCTCGCTCGTTCCCCGGGCTATACATAGCCGACCACCAGCAAGGATTCAGTGAATGGGCTAGTAACTAGCCCGGGAACGAACAAACGAATCCCCCCTCCCTAGGTGGCGTAACAGGCCCTTAAGTGTAAAATTACTTGCATATCTCTATAAATTTACAAAAAAAAACTTACACCCCCTTAAAAGAAATGTGTATAAAACTGAGAATAAAAAATAAATGATGAAAATTTACGCAAGTTCTTTACCCAAGAGTGCATAAAAGTAAATATAAGAAAGAAAATGGTTTTATATTTCGTTTTAAAGGGTTATAAAGTTCATAAAAATGCAAAAATGTAACAATAAAACAAAGAAAATAGATATATAGAAAGAGGGGTAACACATTTTTATCCCTCGTGGGTTGGCGTGGGCATTCGGAACGAACTTCAGGGGAAACTATATAACATACACACACACACTCACACACACACACACACACACACACACACACACACACACACACACACACACACACACACACACACACACACACACACACACACACACATACACACACATATATATATTTTATTTTATAATAATAATAATAATAATAATAATAATAATGATAATAATAATAATTATTATTATTATTATTTTTATTATTATTATTATTATTATTATTATTATTATTATTATTATTATTATTATTATTGAAAAAGTTTCTATAGATTTGCCAATTAAAATTAAACACCGGGTCACTACCAGCGACCGAGGGTGATTGAAGTTTGAGGTAATGGAACACCAATAAATATATGCAGAACAATTACAAATTAAAACATCTAGTCAAGTCAGTTCACGAACATAAAAATATTTTAGATCGATAAGGCTCCATTGAGAACATGCGCTGTGCTGTTTAAAACTATATTGGATTTTCCGGTATTTGTTCAAGAAACTTATCAATACCTTTCTTTATAAGGCCAAGTGCCCTATCCTTTTCTTCTTCTTCTTTTTCTTCTTCTTCTTCTTCTTCTTCTTCTTATTATTATTATTATTATAATTGATATCATTAGAATAATACTAGTAATATTTATGATAATGATAATAATGATAACGATTTAAGATGATAGAAATAATAATAATAGTAATGATAATAATAGTAGTAATAATATTAGTAATAATGAGTAATGGTAATAATAACAGTAATAATTGCAATAGTAATAATAATAATAACAACAAAATGATAATGAAAATAATAATACCTATAATAATAATTATATGGTAACAATTACTATAATTATGACAATAATAATGATAATAATATAATAATAAAAAGGATAATATAAAAATAGTAAAAATAATGATGGTAATAGTAATAACAATAAGATAATAACAATAATGATAATAATATTGATAATATTGATACTACTACTACTACTAATAGTAATAATAATATTAATAATGATAATAATAACGATGACGATGATGAAGATGAAGATGAAGATGAAGATGAAGATGAAGATGAGGATGAGGATGAGGATGAAGATGAAGATGAAGATGAAGATGAAGATGAAGATGAAGATGAAGATGAGGATGAGGATGAGGATGAAGATGAAGATGAAGATGAAGATGAAGATGAAGATGAAGATGATAATAATCATCAAAATGATGATATTGGCAATAGTAAAAGGCAGCGGTGTCCGAGTGGTTAGAGCATCGGACTCCGAGACTGTCTGCTGCCTGCTAGCTCTAAAGCCAAATTAAGACGCTGGGTAGATGCTATCGGCAAGCAGATTAAGTTTATTAAGGAGGATTCGAGCACAGACTTTGCCGACTACGCTCCGAAGTGAGATCCCCTTATAGTTGTTACAATCTCAGCGGTCGATAATAACGATAATGATAATAGTAATGACAATGATAATACTTATGATAATGATAATGATAAAAAATAACAACAATGATGAACAACAGCAATAACAACTACAATAATAAAGATGATAATAAGAATACTGATAACAATACTAATAACAACAATAATAATGACAATGATGTTAATAATAATATTTATGATGATAACCAATATCAATAATTACAATTATAGTAATTATGATGATAACACCAATGATAATGAAAAAGGTAATATTGATAATAATAACAGTAATGATAATAAAAATAATTAAAGTAATAATAATAATAATAATAATAATAGTAATAATAACAATGATAATAATAATAATAATAATAATGATAATAACAATAATAATTGTAATACTTCTGCTACTATACTAATTGTTATTATTATATAATGGTAAAAATAGTAATTATGAAAACAATAACATTAATAAGGATAATAATAAAGTTTATAATAAGAATAATGATAACTGCAATAGTCGTAATAATAATTATTACTATAATTGTAATAATTATTATCATTATGATCATAATGATTATCATAATAATCCTAATGATAATACCAACAACAATACTAACACTAATAATATTAATACTAATGATTATGATAATGATAATAAAATAATAACAATGATAATAATAATGATAAAATAATAGTAACAGTAATAATAATAATAATAATAATAATAATAATAATAATAATAATAATAATAATAATGATAATAATGATAGTAATGATAATAATAGTAATAATGATAATGATAATGATAATGATAATGATAATAATGATAATAATAATAATGATAATAATCATAATGATAATAATAATATACTAACAACAACAACAACAACAACAACAACAACAACAACAATAATAATAATCAAAATGATAATAATCATAATGATAATAATAATATTATAATGATAATAATAAAATAATGATAAGAATAATAAATATGATAATAACAGCAACAATCATAATAAAGATAATAACACCACCAACAACAACAACAACAACATTCCTTTCATTATGTATGTAAGTAATGTATGTTCCTCCCTCGGTTTCGAGGCTGAGCTTGACTTCGATGATCAGTTGCTGCGGGTCCGGAGATGACTGATGAGGCCGATCCGGGCCTGTAGGGCTCGCCCGCACACGGGACAGGTGTGGGTGGGAGCTGCGTTGGAAGTGTAGGCAGCTCCAGCTTTGCGCGCTTCATTGGATGTGCTGAATGGATGAAGGGAGGGAGAGTTGCGCAGATCGTCAGCCTCACTCTCTCGTCCCTCCCTATCTTGGTCCAGTGGCAAGACATAGTCGAGACGGCTGGAGATAGGTCAGGATGCAGTGGATGGCCAGCAGTGTCCTACGTGTATCACTGTGCCCTGGTTGCGCTCCACAACGCTTTGTTGGGTCCGCCGTCTTGTCCGCTGAACCAGCTGGTTTCTACCGCACAGTCAGCTGGGTCCAGCCTTTGCATGCGTAGGTAGACAAGCCCTACAGTTACCTCCTGTCTTGTGGCACGCACACACGACAGTGTAGACTCGTGGGACCAGCACTTGGACTCGGGCTGGCATACCCACTAAATAGGCAATCGAGGTGAAGTTCCTTGCCCAAGGAACTTCATTGTGATCATTATTACTTACATCTAACCTAGATGTAGGTAATAATGATATGAACACACAGGAAAGCAATTAGCTCGACAGAGAGATGAAGCTAAAAAAAAACCAAGTCCAAAAATGGAGGAATGAAAAAAACTAGAAAACTGAATACAATAATAGATGTGCGTCTATAAAATTATTTAAGTTCACCTCCAAAATATTTTCGTTTTTTATGAAACAATATTTTTTCTCCGTTTTCTGTATTATTTTTATGGGTAACGGATATAATGTTTTCTTAACGCTCTCTTTTTTTCCCCCTTTTCCAGTCTGTCTGTCTGTATTATTTTTATTGTGCTTATGTGTGACCATCTCCCTCACTATATTTTGCTCTCGCTCTTAATCTTAATATCAGCTACAATAATAAAGTTAATGCTACGCCAGTGGGTCTTGTCTCTGTGCGAAACATGTGTTAACATGAAAAGGATGACCTGGGCATGTGTTAACATGAAGGGACCTGGGCAAACATGACGCAGCTGGCTGTGAGCGGAGGAGCGGAGGAACAAGCCGAGAGACGGAGTTGGGTGCTGCTCCTGTGAAGACCTCGTGTGTGCCCTTGTGACCTGATATAAACTTTGTGTTGCCCTGTTATAAGCTGTATCGTGCAGTGTGACATGCTGGTTTCCCCCTGTATTGTGCCTATAGAAAAGTGTACGGGTAAATAACTTGTGTAAATAAAGGAAAGACTGTCATTTTGTGTTTATTTCGTGCCCTGCCTCTCCAGGTGGCGTTTCCCCTCGTGGTGTTCTGGGACACTGTGGTGCTCGGTGCCTCTTGGAGCTGTTCAGTGTTCACGACCCTGTGGATAGCACGCCGTCTGCCTAGCCTGCCTTGTGTTGGTGGCAGAGAGACGAGGCGGTCGGCGTAACAATAATAATAAAAATAACGATAACAATAACAGCAACAATAACAATATCTACAACAACAACAACAATAATGATAACAATAATGATGACAATAATGTTAATAATGATAATAATAATAATAACATGGATATCAGTAATAACAATAAAAGTAAGAGAAATCCTGATAATAATAACAGTAATGATAATGATAATAATAATAATAACGGTAATGATAATGAAAAAGGTAATAATGATAATAATGAAAATACAATAGTAATAGTAATAATAATAATAATAATAATAATAATAATAATAATAATAATAATAATAGTAATAGTAACAATAATAATAATAATAATAATAATAATAATAATAATAATAATAATAATGAAAATACTACTACTACTATTACTACTACTATTAATGATGATAATAATAATGATGACAATAATGATGATGATGATGATGGTGATGGTGATGGTGATGGTGATGGTGATGGTGATGGTGATGATGATGATGAGAATAATAATAATAATAATAATAATAATAATAATAATAATAATAATAATAATAATAATAATAATATTAATAATAATAATAATGATAATAATAATAATAACAATAAAGATAATAACAACAACATTAACAATAAAAGTAACAACAAAAACAACAACAATAAAAGTAATAATAACAATAATGCTACTACTACTGCTGCTTCTACTACTTCTAGTTCTACTACTGCTACTACTATTACTACTACTAATAATGATAATAAAACTAATAATAACATCAGTAAAAATGATGTAACTGATAAAAGTGAAAATCACACTGGTGACATTAATTGAAATAAAAAGTATTAAGTTATGATAAGAACTGAAATAATAAAATTGATTTGATTATAAATAAAAGTAATAATGACATAAATAAACAGAGCAGCAATTAACTCGAGAGAGATAAACTGGAACATTGAATACAAGAATAGATGTACGTCTATAAAATTGTTTTAGTTGACCTCCACAACTTTTTCGTTTTCTAGGGAGTAATATTTTTCTCCTTTATATTTATGGGTAACTGAAAGAAGATTTTCTCAACGCTTTCTTTCCCTTATCCAGTCCGTCTGTCTGTTTTATTTTTATCGTGCTTATGTGTGACCATCTCCCTCACTATATTTCATTTAATTTTTAGGGCATGACCGTGCAATATTGTTGAATAATCTGGTCATAATCATAATACTGGTCACAGCGATATTTATAATGAAAATAACATATTACATATGGTTATATGATAGTATTATAAAAATATATATATAAATATAATGACAATTATGATGATTACGACCAACGGATAGTGATGGTGTTCATACTCAAACGACTATTGATAAAGGTGAAAATAAGAGTAACAGGATGAGTAATGAATACAACATGATACTTTTAACAATAGTATTTTAATAACACTATCATTATTCGCCCCCTGCCTTGTCTTTTGGCGAGTCCATATTACAATAAGGCCTTGGTGTAATGAGCTCACTTAAAAGTGGTCAGCGCGAAGATAAATAATGGCATGTTCATTATTACCGGAGTTTTATTACCCTTTTATATTTTATTACCTGGTCTATTAACAGGTGGACAGTAGACGTGGCACTCTGTGTTTGTTTGTATTTTAAAACTGCGTAGCCTACGGCTTGAATGGAATATAGTAAATTTCATTAATAGCGTTAATGAAATGGGATTTTGCTTTTTATACGAATGGTATTACAATACATATACATATATGTAAAAGTGATATAACCAAATAGATCAACATTGGTTACAAATAAGCTAATATTGTAGTGGCACGCCCTTATATCACACCGCATTTTCCTCCCTTGTTTGCCACCGACGTTTATGCACGTACGGGTCTTCGTATGATCTGACAGGACGTTGTTTTATGCTGCTGAGGACCCTGTATTGATCTTCACCCTATGACTTTACTATTGACCGACACACATGTTCGTGTTACAACGCCCCTGCAATAAATTGTGCGTGGATCAGCGACGAGCCAGCTACCAGCCCCCAGCTTGTTTACCTATCCACCTGTCGTCGCGGTGTTTCGTGTCAGCTGAGGTTGGCGTGCGGGGTCGCAGGACGGCAGACGACAGGCAGCAACGACCGGAGCTCCTCCACCTTGCTCCACGCAGCTTTCGTCATCTGGCGTATATATATTTTTTTTCTCTCGCGGCGCTGTCTCCACCAACCGCACCACATCGCCACCATTGCCACAGGTTATGTATAGTGCAGTTTTGCGACCCTACTGTTTTAGAACAGTAGAACAGTTTTAGAACGTTTATCTGTGTGCCCCAGTGACTGTGCCGTATATTGCTGCTGTCATGTTTGTTTGTTCTTTGTTGTTCTTACTTTTAATGTGATATTTCTTGTTCGTGTTTTATACTCTATAATATTATAATCGTGATTTACTACCCACGAGTATTTGTTCTCTCATTTCAATTGGTAGAATTACAGAGACATAAATATGAAATAAAATATATGATTCAAGAGGATAAATAATGGAGTAAAATGTAAGAGGCAATGAGCAACGGAAATATATTAAACGCACATGGTATTAAAACCGTATTTTAGATGTTACATGAATTGCCATTTAAAAGCTAAAACGATATAGTAATCGGAACCCAAGATATTGTATGTCTAAGCAAGCAAGGTAATTCTGACGAACACTGAATTGGGGCTGATCCGCGATGCTTTGTCACTCATGCCACAAACGCTACCATGTTTTACCTATAACACAGCTGTAGCCATTCGCTACAATATGTATTGGTAGGTTGTGGGCTTGCAGGTAGCCAGCGGGGAGGGGGAGGGGGAGGGGAAGAGGGGTTCCGAAACTGACAAAGGTTTGGCCGGTCAGGATAGGTGCATGTTTCCAATAAACATCATGATATATTTTGAAATCAGCAACGAAGAAAAATAAATTATATCATAGATGCATTTACGCCATCACACGAGATATAGTGGACACACACACACACACACACACACACACACACACACACACACACACACACACACACACACACACACACACACACACACACACACACACACACACCTAGTAACGAGCAAAATAATATTCAGCTAGTGTTTGATATATATACATATATATTTTTAAAATAATTTTTAGGGGGGGAACTCTCTTGCTCGTATATCCACACGTCTGGGTACTTGAAGGACATGCCCAATATTCTTAGTTTATTTGTGAGCCAAATATTTGGTGTTTGATGAAGAACAAACTTTCCGTACATGAATGTTCATACTCATGTTTCAATGTTTTGCTAAACATTTCCAGTCAAAAATAAAAACCTAACAATCTGAATGATTTTGTAACTTATTCACACACACACACACACACATACACACACACACACACACACACACACACACACACACACACACACACACACACACACAAACACAAACACAAGCACACACACACACACACACAAACACAAACAACACACACACACACACATACACACACGCACACACACACACAAAACACACACACACACACACACACAAACACACCAACACACATACACACACGCACACAAACACACCACACACACACAAAACACGTGGGTATTCACTGTCACTCTATCTCGTTTCTCTCTCTTCCTTCTTCCCTCTTTGTCATTCTTCTTTCTTCTTCTTCTTCTTTGTCATTCTAAACACGACAGTCACTGCAATAATACTGTTTAAGTTTTAGACATTGGTGCA
>NC_051402.1:21530802-21532841 GCF_015228065.2 Penaeus monodon
ATATATATATATATATATCTAATATATATATATCTATCATACACACACACACACACACACACACACACACACACACACACACACACACACACACACACACACACACACACACACACACACACACACACACACACACGCACACACACACACACACACGCACGCGGGTGTTCATTTTCTTTTATTTACAGTCTTGGCACTTTACTGACCCTCAATATAAATCCGAGACCTCATGAGTTAGAGCGAAACGGATAAAAGTAACTTTAAAAATCATTTGGCTGATACTTGTTTTACCTTCCTTTGTGCCTGCGACAAGCCCACTGTGAAAGATTTTTCCCACAAAAGTCAAAAAGGAAATATTCGAAGTAACCCTAAACAAACGGAAACATTTCGTTCCTTGCATAATTGCTTCAGTGTAATCATCCAAGACGCTAACCGTAATTATTAAATAAGACAACTTAAATATATAAATACGGCGATGCAAACAAGGCTTGGACAATCTTAACCTGTCCTAAGTATAAATATTGGCAATCAGCCAGAGAAATTTATCGTTAATGATTTCAGTCATACGAAAGCCACTAAGAGAAATTATGAGCCACTCAGGTACATTATAAGCATCTCAAATACATTATAAACCTCTCATTTACCACTAGAATTGCCATTTTTCGACCAATATCAGTCCTTGTAGCTTACAGTAAAAATTCCGAAAACTAAAGTATAAAAAATTGACTTTCTGAATGACAATGATGTAATTAATACATCTCAAAGCGGTTTCTTGAAGAAATAAATCCATCGAAATGTTGGTTTCAGATTTTAACACGGAAATATTTAAATGACTTGATGATAGATTTTTTTTTATGGAACATGCCTTGACCTGTTTAAAGTGTTTGGCACTGTTAACAATAGTATTTAGTTCAGTATATTCAATATTCTTTTATATTGTATACATATTACATCCTAAAAGATGACAAAGTTAAATCGTTTAATTATGCCAATGATACTTGTTTATTATTTACCATATCCCATTTTCACATATGCTCAGATAGTTTTAGGAACAACTAGTAAGGGAAGGGCAATAAATAACATTTCTATGATTTTTTTTCAACTGAAAAGCTACATTCATATCAGCTAAGCTTTGTCCAAAATCGGCAATAGAAAAATATGAAAAAGGAAAACTTTGATAATACATGCGGCTTTAAAATCAAAATTTGTCGAAAAGTTTGGTGGTAAAGCAATTCTGAAAACACCACTTCAAAGTACACAAATATCAGTCAATGTGCCAATTAATATTTTTAGACTGTAGTTGAAATGAAAATCCCCCCAAAAACCTTTCGCTCACCTTAATTAACGACAAGTAATTGAAATAGCACAAATTAGCAACTAGCAAATAAAGTAGCAAATAAAACCCAATGCAAGACGAAAGTAGTAAAAAAAAGGACATTAAAAAAATATCGATCACATTCTGGGAAATCGCACCTGAAGAACCAGCTGTCGACTACAGCTAGAACTCGACGTCCTTTTTATACATCAAGGATTATGTAGGTGATTATATTCGCATATGAACCCATGAGAGGAGTGAGGGAGGGAAGGTCGAGGGACATTGAAGTTTGAGCGCTAACAAGTACATTTTTTCGCCTTCGGGATAATAAACATAAATAAAAAGTAATATAAAAGCATATAAGCAAGGGTAATCCCTGACTGACACCACGGAAGGTGCATTCTTTACTCTTCCCAAGATGAAAGTCGGGGAGGAGCCAAGTGTCCTCCGCCTCCAGCTCCGTGGCGATCGCTGCAAATATCCATTTGTGCAATTATATAGACGATATGTTATGATATTAGGATGTCAGACGATCCTCTCTCACCCCTTCTCAAAAAACAGGGCGTTTTTGTGATCACTTCTAAAACATTTTTATATTGTTCCTTTTACCGAAGAAAAATCCTAAGGTTCCGAAATGAGTTAAAAGCAATACATAAACCCAAAACGAATCATGCGTTGCATACTTGGATTAAAAAGATTCAATGGCAGACGTGGCTTAAGCTCC
>NC_051402.1:21535441-21537941 GCF_015228065.2 Penaeus monodon
CCTCTGTTGCTTATTTTTCTAACAGGGTATCTGTCTTTCTGTTTGCCAGTCTCTCTCTCTCTCTCTCTCTCTCTCTCTCTTTCTCTCTTTTTTTATCTCTTTTCTCTACATCTATTATGACTGCCATGAATACGAAGAGATATATTAAGTGGAAAGGCTACATTCATTTCTTATTTTTATCTTTCTTTTCCGAGAAATCTCTTGACAGACTGCAAAATTCGATCATTACACCCTATCGTGTGTTAGCGGCCCTTATATTTTCTCGATTTTTCCCCCGAACCTCTAATTCAATTTCAAACACGTCTTGGAACGCACCGTCGGCTGCCGGGGCCTGTGTCATCGTATTTATTTTATTGGGTTGGACTCTTTCTTTTTTATAACTGTACGTCTGCCTCCCTTTCCCCCGTTATCTTTGCTTCCTGTTATATATGTGTGATCTTCTTCTTTTTAACGGTAGGTTCATGTCTGAGCCACCGTGGTCACAGCATGATACTTAATTGTAGTTTTCATGTTGTGATGCTTTGGAGTGAGTACTGTAGGGTCCCCATTTCCTTTTCCCCACGAAGAGTGCCGGGTGTTACCTTTTTAGGTGATCTTTCTCTCTATTACCCGGGTTTGGGACCAGCACTGACTTGGGCTGGTTTGCCACCCAGTGGCCAGGTAGGCAATCGAGTGAAGTTCCGTGCCCAAGGGAACAACGCGCCGGCCGGTGACTCGAATCCTCGAACTCAGACTGCCGTCGTGACAGTGTTGAGTTCGACGCTCTAAGTATTCGGCCACCGCGGCCTTGACGATCATAGGCGTCCATGATTTTCTTGGCACTTTAGAGCGATGGTTTGCCATTGCCTTCCGCCCGGTGTTTTTTTTTCCGAGTCACCATCTCTATTTACCCGGCACTGACTTGGGCTGGCTTATCCACCAAGCGACTAGGCAGGCAATCGAGGTGAAGTTCCTTGCCAAGGGAACAACGCGCCGGCCGGTGACTCGAACCCTCGAACTCAGATTGCCGTCGTGACAGTCTTGAGTCCGACGCTCTAACCATTCGTCCACCGCGGCCCCCATAAGTGTGATACATCTATTTATTTATCTATCTATCTATCTATATCTATCTATCTATCTATCTATCTATCTATCTATCTATATATATATATATATATATATATATATATATATATATATATATATATATATATATGCACACACACACACGCACACACAGACACACATATACACACATACGCACACATATACACACATATATATATGTACACATATTATTATATATTTTATATATTATATATATATAATATATATATATATATATAATTATATACACACATATATATATATATATATATATATATATATATATATATATTTTATATATATATATATATATATATAATATATATATATGTATACATACATACATACAAATATACATATACCTAAATATACATTTATATACACAAAGATAAATGTCTATATATGCACATACACACATACCCACACACACACACACACACACACACACACACACACACACACACACACACAATATATATATATTTATATATATTATATATATATATATATATATTTTATATATATATACATATATCTTCTTTTAACGGTGGGTTTCATGTCTGAGCCGCCGTGGTCACAGCACGATACTTAATTGTATTTTTCATTTGTGATGCTCCTGGAGTGAGTACGTGGTAGGGTCCCATTTCCCTTTTCCACGGAGAGTGCTGGTGGTACCGTTTAGGTAATCATTCTCTCTATTTATCCGGGCTTGGGACCAGCACTTGATTTGGGCTGGCTTGGCCACCCAGTGGCTAGGCAGGCAATCGAGGTGAAGTTCCTTGCCCAAGGGAACAACGCGGCGGTCGGTGACTCGAACCCTCGAATTCAGATTGCCGTCGTGACAGTCTTGAGTCCGACGTTCTAACCATGATTTTTTCTTAGCAATTTTTAGAGCGGTGGTTTTGCCATTGCCTTCCGCCCGGTGTTTTTTTTTTTTTATCGAGACACCATCTCTATTTACCCGGCACTGACACTGGAGTGAGTACGTGGTAGGGTCCCCAGTTCCTTTCCACGGAGAGTGCCGGTGGTACCGTTTAGGTAATCATTCTCTCTATTTATCCGGGCTTGTGACCAGCACTTGACTTGGGCTGGCTTGGCCACCCAGGGGGCTAGGCAGGCAATCGAGGTGAAGTTCCTTGCCCAAGGGAAAACAACGCGCTGGCTGGTGACTCGAACCCTCGAACTCAGATTGCCGTCGTGCCCAGTCTTGAGTCCGACGCTCAAAACCATTCGGCCACCGCGGCCCCATATATATGTATATATTTATATATATATATTATATATATATATATTTTATATATATATAATATATATATATATTATATATATTTTATACATATGCATATATAATATATATATATTATATTTATATATATATATAATAATATATATTATATATATAATATATATATAT
>NC_051402.1:21555120-21562620 GCF_015228065.2 Penaeus monodon
AACCCCAGACGAAGTCAAGAACCCAGAAAATCAAGTGGTGGAAGCTAAAAGAAGCGCAGAGCAGAGATTATTTTACAGATAACGTTAGAGAGACCCTAGAAAGACGTAGACAGGAAGAGACGTGTGACTGGGAAACAATCGCAGAAGACATGCGGGATCTGGGAGAGAAAGTTTGTGGCAAAACCTCCGGAATGGCAAAGGCTGGAAAGGAGACGTGGTGGTGGTGTGATGAAGTCCAGAGAAGAATTAGTGAGAAGAAGGTAGCAAAGGAGAAACTCTTTGAAGATCCATCTGAAGAGAACAAAGCTTACTACAAAACAACAAAGAAGGAAGCTAAAAGAGCTGTAGCAACCGCAAAGGCAAGAGCATATAACCAACTCTACGAAGACCTTGATACAACAGAAGGTACGAAAAAGGTACTTAGAATTGCTAAACAAAGGGACAAAAACTCGAAAGACATCTATCAGACAAAATGGATAAAGAACGATGAGGGGAATGTGTTAACAAATGATGAGGATATTCTGGAAAGGTGGCGGTTGTATTTTATGAAGCTCATGAATGAAGAAAATCCTAGGGAAGCACGTGAGGAGGAACAGGTGGGGAATCCTGGTGAGGTGGAAGCCATCACTGAAGATGAGGTGAGAAGAGCGCTAAGGAAGATGAAGGATGGAAAAGCAGTGGGACCAGATAGTTTACCAATTGAAGCATGGAAGTGCCTTGGTGAAGGAGTAACTTTCCTGTGCTCAATGCTCAACAAGATTTTCGATGAAGAAAAGATCCCAGAGTCGTGGCGGAAGAGCATACTCGTCCCTATCTATAAGAACAAAGGTGATATCATGGCCTGTGGTAACTACCGAGGCATAAAACTCATGAGCCACAGCATGAAATTATTTGAACGTATGATTGAGCACCGACTAAGGGGTGTGGTGAACATCAGTGAAGAGCAGTTTGGATTCATGGAGGGGAAATCCACTACAGATGCCATTTTCGCGCTGAAGCAAGTGCAGGAGAGATACAGAGAAGGTCACAAAGAGCTGCATGGAGTATTCATCGATCTGGAGAAAGCACACGACAGGGTGCCACGGGAGATGTTGTGGTGTATGAGAAAGAAGAACGTCCCAGAGAAGTACATCCGTGTTGTGCAAGACATGTACAAGGAAAGTGAGACAGTGGTGAGGTGCGTGGCAGGGACAACAGAGCCGTTCATGGTGGAAGTAGGGTTGCACCAGGTGTCGGCACTGAGCCCGTTCGTGTTTGCGATCATTATGGATACCCTGACAGACGACATTAGGAAGGAGGCCCCATGGAGCATGATGTTTGCTGATGATGTAGTACTTTGTTCCGAAGAGAAGGCAGACCTGGAAGTGGACCTGGAGAGGTAGCACAATGGATTGGAGAAGAGAGGAATGAAAGTGTCAAGAGCAAAGACAGAGTACATGTGTTTAAATGGAAGGCAAGGAGGGAGCGTACTGATGGACGACCAACAGCTGCCCAGAAGTAACAGAATTCAAGTATCTTGGTAGTCTGCTACAATCGGATGGAGGTGTCGACAAGGAGATCAGCAGAAGGATCCAATCAGGCTGGAATAATTGGAAAAGAATGTCTGGGGTGATGTGCGACAAAAGGATACCCATAAAAGTGAAGAGAAAAATACACCAAACCGTGATCCAGCCAGCAATGCTGTATGGGTTAGAAACAGTCCCTCAAACCAAAAAGTTAACGAAGAGATTGGAGGTGGCTGAGATGAAAATGTGTAGATGGGCGTGTGGTCTTACTATGAAAGACAGAGTAAGAAATGAGGACATCCGGGAAAGAATGGGAGTAACAAATGTCGGGGTGAGAAGCAGAAGAGCGAGATTGAGGTGGTATGGGATGTTAAGAGAAGAGAGGAGAATTACGTGGGACAGAGAATGCTTACTCTGGAACCACCGGGAAGAAGAGGAAGAGTACGTCCGAAGCAACGGTGGATGGACGACATCAAGGCAGAGATGCAGTCCATTGGCGCAAAAGAGACTGACACTCAGGACAGAAGGACTTGGAAGAAGTTCGTATCCGCCGCAGCGACCCCATACTAAATGGGAAAAGCTCGAAGAAGAAGAAGAAGTTACTGTGATTAATGTTATTGTTATTCTATTATTATCATTTTTATCATCATTACATACCAGCTGTATATATTTTCTCCTACAAAAAATGCAAATGCAACCGAGTCGAGAGGAAAAGCATCCAACAGAATAGAACCTGAAAGGAAATGAACCCAGTTTACAAGACTATAAATTCTCGTGAAAAAGTCGGTAGAGTAGTAAGCTGGACATTGTGTTAAAGGTGAATCGGCGCACGGTTTCTATTTCGTCTATTTTAATGGGTGTTTGTTTTTATTGCTATTTCTGTTTTGTGTGACGCTTGTTGGTATTAGGTCATTTTATTGATGGCAGTGGTTATGGCTATTATCATTGTGATAATAACTGTGGGAAGAAGAATAACGATAAGACCGTGTTAATGATCATAATTACGATGATGTCAGTGAGAGTATGAATGAAAATGAAAATGTTGCAACCAGTATATTTAGTATTTGTGTTTCGTCCGTCTGTCTGCCGGTACATTACCCTCATATTCTAAGCATAAAACATATTCATGTAAGGGTATATTTCAAGTCTCTTTACTTTGATGCAAGGCAAACATGGGATCATATTCCATGTAATTTTTACTATCATTATCATTATTATTAATATAGTTATTAACATTATAATCGTTATTATCATGAGGATTATTATTATTATCATTATAATTATAATCCAAATTATTATCATTATTATCATTAGTAGTTGTTGCAATAGTAGTAGTAGCAATAGCAGCAGTAATAGTAGCAGTAGCACTATTATTATCATTAATATATTATTATTCTCATCATCATAATTATCATTATCATTCTTCTAGGCAAGTACACTGCACTGACGTAGTTAGATCGTCATTTTGTGCACATTTATTATTTACACCACTAGCCTAGGATGGGAGGTTAAACAGAGAGCTAGGAGGAAGAGAGAAAGAAGAGAAGGGGAGAGGGAGAAAGGAAGGGGATGTTGGCTAAAACGAAAAAGGGAGATGGGGAAGGGTAAGCAGAGGGGACTTCAACAGGAAAAGGGGATGGGGGAGGAGAAAAGGAAGGGACTTAAACAGGGGATGGGGAAAGAGAAAGTTGAGGTGAAGGGAAAGGGGGCTTAAGAAGAGGATGAGGGGATGGCAGTAGGAGGGAAGGGCGTCAAGGAGCGAAGGAGGTGGTGGAGGTTAAAGAGGAAGAGGAGGCAAGTGGGAGGAGGCAGATGTAGGGCTCCAAGTGGAAGGGAGGAGTGAATTTAGGAAGATTTAGGAGAGAGACGAGGTTGGAGGTCGGGAAAGGGAAAGGTTGAGGGAGAGGGAAAAGAAGGCGAAACATAGAAGGAAGAGGTTGAAAGAAGGAGAGAGAAGTACCTCTATTCCGTGGAATTTCCATGGATCCCGTTAGTTATCATTATTATCAAATACGTCAAACGCTTTGTGTAATTCCCTTTGTGTAATTCTGTTTTTACAGAACTAAAACGTTTTTCTTAAGTTATACACATTAATAATCTAGGATTTACCTCTGCAATATATACGTACCAAAGATAGTTTTAGAATTTTTGGTACTAAACTAAATGTCGTATTTTGCATAATTTATGAAATAACGTCATTGTAATTAACTGTATCTGTATCTTGCTGTTTATTGACTGTTAGATGCGTTTGACTGTTTGCTTTTTCACACACACACAACACACACACACACACACACACACACACACACACACACACACACACACACACACACACACACACACACACACACACACACACACACGCACACGTATATTTATACAAAGATAGATATATAAATAGATAGATAGATAGATAGATAGATAGATAGACAGATATATATACAGATAGATATACATATAGACATACATGTATGCGCACACACACACACACGCGTGCGCGTATATTTATGCAAATGTATATAGATAGAAAGATAGAAAGATAGAAAGATAGACAGATGAATAGATAGATAGATAGACAGACATACAGGTAGGTAGATAGATAAATAGATGTACAGATAGATATAGATATATACATACATATATGCACACACACACACACACATACACACACACACACACACACACACACACACACACACACGCACGCACGCACGCACGCACGCACGCACACACACACACACACACACACACACACACACACACACACACACACACACACACACACATACACACACACAAACACACACATACATACACACACACACAGATATATATATATTATATATATATATATATATATATATATATATATATATATATATATATATATATATATATATATATATGGGGCCGCGGTGGCCGAATGGCTGGAGCGTCGGACTCAAGGCTGTCACGACGGTAATCTGAGTTCGAGGGTTCGAGTCACCGGCCGGCGCGTTGTTTCCTTTGGGCAAGGAACTTCACCTCAATTGCCTGCCTAGCCACTGGGTGGCCAAGCCAGCTCAAGTCAGTGCCGGGTAAATAGAGATGGTGACTCGATAAAAACACCGGGCGGAAGGCAATGGCAAACCACCGCTCTAAATTGCTAAGAATAAAAAAATCATGGAAGCCCATGATCGTCAAGGCCGCGGTGGCCGAATGGTTAGAGCGTCGGACTGTCACGACGGCAATCTGAATTCGAGGGTTCGAGTCACCGACCGCCGCGTTGTTCCCTTGGGCAAGGAACTTCACCTTGATTGCCTACCTAGCCACTGGGTGGCCAAGCCAGCCCAAGTCAAGTGCTGGTCCCAAGCCCGGATAAATAGAGAGAATGATTACCTAAAAGGTACCACCGGCACTCTCCGTGGAAAGGAACTGGGGACCCTACCACGTACTCACTCCCAGAGCATCACAACATGAAAACTACAATTAAGTATCATGCTGTGACCACGGCGGCTCAGACATGAACCTACCGTTAAAAAAAAAAAAAAAAAAAAATATATATATATATATATATACATACATATATACATACATACATACATACATACATACATACACATACATTATTTATTTTATTTTTAATTTTATTTTTACTCGACAACCGAACGCATAAATAAACCAGCGAATAAATACAAACCCGCGCAAGCTAATCCCTCGCGCGCACAATCATTTTCAACCATAATATAAAAACCTGCAGCCTATAACAGCGCCAGCCTAAGCACGGCCGAGGCAAACTCTCGTTATGGGCCCAGGCTTATAAAAAGGTAAAGCACCAGATGCTCTTAAGTGGCCGTCGGTCTCACGTCAAAGGAGCAAGGATTTTCCCCTCTGGCGCGCGACTACGGAGGTGAGGGGAAGAGATACAGGGAGGGAGGGAGAGAGGAAGGAGGGGGAAGGGAGGGGGGAAGGGGGGTGAGAGGAAAGAGGGGGATGAGAGGGGGGAGAGATACAGGGAGGGAGGGAGAGAGGAAGGAGGGGGAAGAGAGGGGGGAAGGGGGATGAGAGGAAAGAGGAGGATGGGAGGGGGATGAGAAGAAAGAGGAGGATGGGAGGGGGAAGAGATACAGGGAGGGAGGGAGAGAAGAAGGAGGGGGAAGGGAGGGAGAAGAGATACAGGGAAGCGGGAAGGGAGGAAAGAAGAGGAAAGAAGGGAGAGAAGATGCAGGGAAGGAGGAAAGAGGGGGAAGGGATGAAGAAAGGAGGGAAGGGAGGAAAAGAGGAAAAAGGGGGAAGAGATACAGGGAGGGAGGAAGAGAGGAAAGAGGGGAAAGGGGGGAGAGAGGAAGCAGAGAGGTCGGGGAAGGTGGGTGGGGTTGATCGAAGGATTTTCCCCTCTCTTGCGTTTAAACAGCAAGAGGATGAGATATTAGTAGGTAGGAAGGGGAGGGTCGAAGGGGAAGGGGACGGAAGAGGGGTAAAGGAAGGGGAAAGTTGAAGGAGGAACGAAGGAGAGGAGGGAGGAAGGAGGAAAGAAGGAGAAGATGGAGGAAGGAGAAAATAAGAGAGAAGGGTGGAAGAGGGACTTTCCCCTCGTACGGTGACGGGAAGAAATACAAAGAGGAAGGAAGGAAGAGGAAGAGGGAGAAAGAAAGAGATAAAAGGAGAAAATAAAAACGTAAAGAGGAAAGGAGGATGGGAGGAGTGTGGAGAAAGCGTGGAGGAGGAAAAAAGGTGTGTGTGAGAGAAATACTTAAAGGAAGAAAGAAGAGGGAGATAAAAAGGAGAGAAAAGAAACAAATGAAGAAGAAGGAAGAAGAGGAACAAGTGAAGAAGAAGAAAGAGGAAAAGAAACAAATGAAGAAGAAGAAGGAGGAGGAGGAAAAGAAACAAATGAAGTAGAAGATGAAAGAGGAGGAAAAGTAACAAGTGAAGAAAGAGAAAGAGGAAAAGGAACAAGTGAAGAAGAAGAAGGAGGAGGAGGAAAAGAAACAAATGAAGAAAAAGGTGAAGGAGGAGGAAAAGAAACAAGTGAAGAAGAAGAAGAGGGTTTTTTTTTTCTCCCTTCGCCCCTGGAAGAACATGAAAGGAGAGGGAAGGACACAGAGAAAGGAAGAGAGGAAGGAGGATGGGGAAGGAGGATGGGGAAGGAGGAAGAAGGGAAGAGCAAAGCATTTCCCCTTCAGCGAGCTTACAGTAAGGGGCGATGAGGGGAAAGGCAACAAGGGGAAATAATGTGAGTGAGATTGGAGGACGGAGAGGAAGGGAGAAAGGAAGGAAGGAGACGAAGAAAAAAAAAGTAAAGAAGGAAAGAAAGAAAAATTAAGGAAACGGGAGAAAAGGAAAAGATGGAGGAGAGAAGGAGGGACACACACGCACACACACACACACACACACACACACACACACACACACACACACACACACACACACACACACACAATATATATATATAATATATATATATATATATATATATAATATATATATATATATATATATATATATATATTATATATATATATATTTTTTTTTTTTTTTTTTTTTTTTTTTTTTTTTTTTTCAATGTACCTGCAACGAATAAAGTTTTGATATCAACACATTAGCGAGTATCGTTCAGCATTTCCAGCCCAATATCAGTCGTCGAACGAAGTGGAAAAAGCCCATTGTCCTGAGCTACACCTGCGCACAATATAGTCCCAACGTATTGGAAGGCTTTTCAGTATTTTATTGTCGCAAATTGTCAGAATATTGGTGCTTCTGTTGCACTCTTTATGTTAGGGTGCAAATGGCCGCTGTAACTATGGCAGTGCTATGGAGGGAGTTTTGTGCAACAGCCCAAAATAGAAAGCGAATCGTATATTAAGGCTTGTCTTTTTTTTTTTACCTGTTTGTTTGTTTTGTGCTTAATGGTTCTATATTCATCCCTTGGTTTCTTCTTCTTCTTATTATTATTATCATTATTCTCTCTCTCTCTCTCTCTCTGTCTCTCTCTCTTACTTTCTTACTTCTTACT
>NC_051402.1:21572620-21575120 GCF_015228065.2 Penaeus monodon
ATATATATTAATTATATATATATATAATTATTAATATAATATTTAATATTATATATATAATATTATATTATTATATATATATTTTTTATATATAAAATATATATAATATATTATATATATATATATAAAATATTTATATATATATATATATATATATGTATTGTTATAAAATATATATATAATATTATATTTATATATATATTATTATTATAATATATATATATATAATTATAAAAAAAAAAACATAATATTATATTTATATTATATAAAATATATAATAAATATAATAATATAATATATATATTAATCTACTTCATACATATTATTTTATTTGTATATATATATATTATATTATATTATATATATATATATATATTAATATATATATATATAATATAAACGTAGTGATTGACTTCCAGTGGGGAAGCGGAGTCTAAAGGAAAAAATAATCCAGGCTTATCGGGGAAAAGCATCTTTATTGTCAGACTTTTTGGGGGGGTATAGTTTGTCACCCCTTTTCAATGATTAGCTGCAATTCAAAAACGCATATAACTATGAAGGGCTAGAAAATATTAAAAATTCTTAAATTGATAATATAACATTACCGGAGTAAATTAATTGATTAGCATGTCAAAAAAACAAAAAAACGCGAAAGCCCATCATTTTTCATTTCCTGTTTACAAGGTAAAATTATTGGAAAATTGGATGTAAAAAATGTAGGGTGTTTCAAAAAGGGGTAATATTGTAGTTACAGGGAGCAATTTGATGTCACGGGGCTTATTCTTGGCTTTTGGGCGTCCCCTTTCCTAACACAAACTTTCTAATATGGGAGGGCAAAAGAAAAAATGATGATCTATTATTTTGAAAAACATGTCTTGACAACTATTTTTTATATTGTTGATAAAAGTTCACGCACTGGGGATCCAGGATTTCATAGTGGTTTCCGTTCGTATGGAAAAACCTTTGTTCACGCACGAATAAAAAAATTTATGGAATCTTTCAGTGTAACGCATTGCAGCTGCTGCACTAAAAATTTTTAGACGAAGATGAACATAATAAATTTGGGAATTTTTTCTTTTACTTGAAGTAGTGGCCAATGGTATTTGTGGACGTGAAAATTATCCTTAGATCTACAGTTGAACAGTGTAAGTTTAAAAGGTTTAATAATTTTCTTCTAAAAGTATAACTCATGGGGCCTATGTATGGAAGGTTTATGTAGATTATATCTTTGGCGGCAAGTTTTACTGGTTCTCTTTTTACAAAGATGTTATTTAGGGTTTGCCTGATGGACCTCTGAATGACAAGCAGTGGAAAACCATTCCATCTTAGTGTGTCAGTGATAAGTCTATTTCCTTGGTGAATATTTGATATGACTTTGATATTTTGTATGCTCTATTGATAAGGGTATTTAGTAAGTTAGTTTTGTACTTGATAGGAATGAAGGAATCGAACTATGTGGTGAGGCCTGTGTATGTAGGTTTCCTGTATGTTGCAGTTGAAAACCTACTGTTATCTCTGATTATGCTGATATCCAAGAAAGGAAGTTTACCACTGGATTCTAACTCACAAGTAAATTTAATATTCTTGTGCAGACTGTTCATATACTTTAGGAATTTCTGAACTTGTCGCTGTGATTTAAACAAAAGAAATGTATCGTCAACATATCTATAATAATGAGAGGGTCTAAAGCCAGGGGGGCAATTTGTGAGCCATCTCTTTTCATGAAAACACATGAATATATTTGCAAGTGTTGGACCTAAGGGACTACCCATAGCCACTCCATCAAGTTGTTTATATAATTTGCCATCAAAGAAGAATGTTATATCTTTAGTGGCAATTTCTAGCAATTTCTTGAATTGTACCTTATTCAAGCCATTTAGGTGAGTGTTATAGTTGAACAGAGATTCAATGATGATTTCAATTGTTTCAGTGAGAGGGACATTTGTGAATAGATTGCTAACATCAAAACTTGTCATTATATAATTGTCAGCACTGGGAATATCTAATACTGTTTTTACAAATGAGAAAGTATCATGTATTGTGAATTCATTGATAGTCAGTGTTTTGAGAATGGGAACAAAATACTTTGAGATATTTTAGTTTAAAGTGCCAATAGCTGAAAGTATTGGTCTATGAGGGCAGCCTGTTTTATGGACTTTTGGAGGCCCATACAGGACGCCTGGTTTTGGTCCAGAAGTGAACAGACGTGAATATGTATCTTTATCAATTGACTGACTATCTCTGAGTTTTCTTAACATGTTATTAAGTTGATCTTCTCTTTTGACAATGAGAGAGGTGCAGTCATCTTCAATTTGAATGAATTTTGTTTTATCTCTTAGGATGCTTTCCATCTTTTCAATACATATATATATATATATATATATATATATATATATATATATATATATATATATATATATATATATATATGTATATATATATATATATATATATATATATATATATATATATATATATATTATATATATATTATATATAT
>NC_051402.1:21585120-21587620 GCF_015228065.2 Penaeus monodon
GGGAAGAAGGCAGAGATGCCCCCTCCCCCCCCACACACACTTGACAGCACTTTCGGTATCTGTATACAGGGTAGGCAGTAAACCAATAATCCCAGGGGAGATTCCACGAAGACCCAGTAGGTTCTAGACACTCTACCGGTGCACTGAGTCGAAAGCCTTCTTGAGATCAACATAAGCTGCATGCATATCTTGTTGACATTCCACAAGGACCTGAAGTGCTAAGACACGGTCTACAGTTGACTTCTTGGGTGTAATACCAGACTGGTCACACACTTGCGCCAAGACCAGATGAGTGAGGACCTTGCCTGGTACATTGAGCAATATAATGCTTTTGTAGTTACCACAGTCCCTTTGGTCTCATTTCCCTTTTTAGATAGGGATGACGAAGCCCCTTTTCCAGTCAGAAGGAATGGTACCAGTCTCCCAAACGGCAGACAAAATTGCATGCAAGCCACAGATCATGGCTTCTTTACCCGCCTTCAACAACTCCACAGCAATCCCACAGACACCAGCAGCCTTTCCACTCTTCAGCCTAGAGACCGCCCTTCTCACTTCTTCAGTGGAAGGTGGTGCCTCACTAATTGGTGGATCAGCCACTAGTAGCTGTGTGCCAGCCATAGGGTGTTGTGAAGTCAGGGGATCTACCCTATACAGTTGCTCATGGTACTCTGAGCCCAGTGGCTAATATGCTTACCCGGCTCCGACAAAACGTGACCATCCTCTGCCCTCACCTCTGCCCAATTGAGATATGGACTTCAACCAGAGTTCCCTCAGAGCTTGAAAAGCAGGTCGAAGGTCATTTTGGGCAAAATGACCTTCCAACTCCTCCATGATGCCCTAATGTATCTTTCTTGGTCCATTCTCAAAGAGGCCCTAGCATAGCAAGACAGCTCCCTGTGCAAGTACTGCTAGTCTGGCAGCACGACTCATCTCTATGGTGTTCAGCGTCTCGTCTGAGACAACACGCCTCCTTCGCCGAGGTCGGACTCCATGGCACTCCTTAGCAGCTGGCTGGGTTTCCCACTTAAAGGTATCCCACAGTTCAGCAAGGTCCTGTAGAGTGCCAAGCACTTGAAACCGATTTGAGACTGCCACTTCATACTCCTTGGCCACCTCCTCAATCCTGACCCTCTCAAGATGAAACACCTGCTGGTGAGATCTCGGGATGCGTCTAGAGCTAAGGCGGAGTCTTAGTGTTGCTACATGTCTGTGGTCGGTAGCAAAGAACTCAGCACCCCTAAAAATTCTACAGGTCTGAAGGATACTCCAACGAGTATCCTCAAGAATATAGCTACAATTCCAGTATTGCGGTGTAAATCTCATCTCTGGTGCCACGAACCCACAATCCTCAACCCCCTAGATCTTGCAAAGTGTAAGAGGTATGAGCTGTTGATATTCCTAGTGCCACACCCAAAGGGACCGATGCATAACTCGTATCCTTCCCTGTCAGTGCCAGTGACCGCATTGAAGTCCCCCATGAGGGTGTCCCCCCGGGGACAGTGATCCACCACAGAGCCAAGTTTGGTGTAGATCATCTCTTTCTCTTCGAGCCCCCTTCCCGTAGTAGGAATGTAGACTGCCACGAGAGAGATGAAGCCCAGAGTGTGCTTCATTTTCACAAGCAGAATGCGCTCGTCAACAGGGGTAACCTTCATGACTGAGGAGTGGAAGCGGTCAGAGACAGCCACCGCCACTCCCCTGAGGCGGCACCATTGCTCCAACGAGACCCTACTACCAGGCTGCCGCACCTCAGAGAGAGCAGCGACGGCAATCGCCAGCCTCCCCGGCTCCCCCGACAACAAAGGCAGTCGATCATCCTCCGAGAGACTGAGGATGTTCCCGGCCGCTACACGGCACGCTTGCCGCAGACTGACCCCATCTGTGGGCCTCCGGGCGGGGGGGCCTCCCCCCATCACGTAACCTTGATTCCCTGGGAGGGCTTTGCCCTGCACCCGTCCTGCCAGGCTCGGCATCCCATCGGATGAGCCCCTGAGGGACGCCGAGGCAGGGACCAGGACCCCCGGCCGCAAATCGGGGTCGGAGTCACCTCCTCCGGGATGACTCCGACCCCTTCTCTCTGTTCTTGGTTTGCCAACAATAATAATAATAATAACAACCATAATAAAAACATTGATGAAAATTATAATAATGATTAATATTGATACTATAATTATTATCATAATAATGATAATAATAATAACAACAATACTACTACTAATATTAATAATAATGATAATAACGATAACAATAATGATAGCAATAATGACAATAAAACTATTACTACAACTGCTAGTACTACTACTAATAATGATACTGATAATAATATTAATAATAATAATAATAATAATAATAATAATAATAATAATAATAATAATAATAATAATAATAATAATAATAATAATAAGAGTAATAATGATAATGATAATGATAATGATAATTATAATAATGATCATAATAATAATAATGATAACAATAACAATAACAATAACAATAACAATAA
>NC_051402.1:21592620-21595120 GCF_015228065.2 Penaeus monodon
TTGCTTACCTAACGTGCTTTAAAGTTTTTTTTTTTTCTCTTACTTACTTTTTGTTTTTGTTTTCTGCTCTGGCTTTTTTTTTACTATTACTAATCTTCCCTGTGTTTTATCTCGTCATTCTCTTGTACTTTTATGTGCTTGTTCTGTTACATCCTCTACTTCTACCACTACTTCTACTGCTTCTGCTGTTTCTACTGCTACTGCTGCCGCTTTTTCGTCGTTTGCTGTTTCTGCTTTTTCTGTCTCCGACTGCTTCTTCTTCTTCTTCCTCTTCTTCTTCTTCTACAGTTACTTCTTCGTCTTTTTTTTCTTCTTCTTCTTTCTTCTACTTTTTTTCTTCTTCATCTTCTTCTACAGCTGCCTCAGTTTGTGCTTCTGTTTTTACTACGGCTACTACTGTTCTTATGTCCCCGGTTACCCCGTAGTTTGTTATGTTAGTCATACAAGCTAGGACAGCAATAACTGTTGGAGATAATACCATCTACTTTTTCTCCTGACGTTATAATTTTATGTTATGATAATCTGGAGATATTCATGACCTCGCAAATCTCTCTCTCTCTCTCTCTCTCTCTCTCTCTCTCCTCCCTCTCTCTCTCTCTCTCTCTCCTCCCTCTCTCTCTCTCTCTCTCCTCCCTCTCTCTCCCTCTCTCTTTCTCTCTCTCCCGTGGACATATTACACAGACAAACAACAGAAACAACAACAGCAAAAGATCACACCAGCTCCCTTTTCTCGTTATCTTATATTCTTGTACATAATAATCCGGAGATGTCAGTGACCCCACAATACCACCTGAACCTAACGCGCAAGAAAAAGAAAAAAAAGGAAAAAAAAAAAATATAACGAAAGCGACGGTCATCGTAAATCTGCAGATGTTTATTGGTCGCGCGGATAAAACACGTGAAATATGACACCGATTTCGGAGGTGTCATATCCGCTGCCTACCCCCCCACCCCCCAACCGGCCTCCTTTGCGATTCTTTCTCCCTTCTCCTATTCCCTTTCTATCTTCCTCCTTCCTTTCTCATCTTCATATCTGTTCTTTTCTTTTTTCTCTCTCTCCTCAACCCAACTGTCTGGTGCTCTTTCTCCCTTCCCTTTCCTTTTCTTTCTCCATTTTCTTTGTTCTCATCTCCCCTCCCTTTTTATATCCATCTTTCATTTTTCCTTCTCCCTCTTTCTCCATTCCAGCCTCTTCCTTCTTCCTTCTCTTTTCTCTTCGTTTCCCCCTTTCTCTTCCAACTTGCCTTCTCTGTCCCCTTAACACTCCTTTCGTTATCCTTCTCTTTCTCTCTCCCTTTTCATCTGTCTCTTTCTCCCTTCTACATCCTTACATCTTCCTCTTTCTCTTCCTCCTCCTCCCTTCTCTCTCTCTCTCTCTCTCTCTCTCTCTCTCTCTCTCTCTCTCTCTCTCTCTCTCTCTTCTCTCTCTCTCTCTCTCTCTCTCTCTCCCTCTCTCTCCTTTCCCCTTTTCCTCTCTCTCCTCACCTCCTTTTTCCCTTCTTCATCTCCCTCGTTCTTTCCCTTTTCCCTTTTTCCTCTCGCTCCTTCCCCCTCCTCTTTTCCCTCTTTCTCTCCCTCCCTTTCCCCCTCTTCCTCCTCTTCCTTTTACCTTCCTCTGCCTCCTCCTGTTCTCTCCTTCCCCCTCCCATTTCTCCTTTCCCGTTTTTTCCCTCTTTTACTTTTTCACCTTCCACTTCCCCTCCCCTCTTTCTCTTCTCACCCTCTTCTCTCTCTTTTTCTCTCACTTTCTCCCCCTCCTTCTCTCTCTTTCCTCCCTTCCTTTTCCCCTCTTCCTCTCTCTTTCCCCCTTTTCTTTTTCCCCTCTTCCTCTCTCTCCTCTCCCTCCCTCTTTCCCCCCTACACCAATGTATTCCCTGCAATTGCCATAAATTGCCAGCGACTTTTCCAAGTAGGAAGCTATTGTTACGTATTGAGGACGCATGTGACGAATGCATTCCAGGCTTACTTTTTTGTTGTTTCTCTTCGCATTAAGTTTCTTTTTTATCTCTCTATCTCTCTCTCTTTCTATATCTATATCTTTATCTTTCGATATTTTATCTTTTTTCTCGGTTTCTTTGTTTCGATCTCTCTCGGTTTGTCTCCGGTTGTCTCTCTCTGTGTTTCTCATCTTCTCTCTCCTCCCTTTTCTATTCTTACTTCTTCCTCTTTCTCTTTATCTTCCTCCCCGCTTGCTCTCTGTCTGCCTGTCTGTCTGCCCCCCTTCCTCTCTCTCTCTCTCTCTCTCTCTCTCTCTCTCTCTCTCTCTCTCTCTCTCTCCCCCTCTCTCTCTCCCCCTCTCTCTCTCCTCTCTCTCTCTCCTCTTTCTCTCCTCTCTTCTCTTCTCCTCTCTCTCTCTCTCTCTCTCTCTCTCTCTCTCTCTCTCTCTCTTTCTCTGCCTCTCTTCACCCCCCCCCCCTCTCTCTTTCATCTAGAAAATGTCTTTGAGTTTTACTTCATTGTGACTTGTATGATGATTTATAACTTGGGAATGTTGCTCAGT